>NW_026099325.1:400000-410000 GCF_024542735.1 Bombus huntii
GACGGTAGATTATGGCAAAGTTTCGCACGCCATCGAGTTTAGGTTTTTTTTTTGGTTCTCTCTTCTCTCCTCTCTCGACCGAGTTCCCATATTTGCTTTCTCTCTCAGTCTCGCCAAATATAATATTCTTTTAAGACGACGTCGGGGGCGCGGACCTTCGTGCGTCGAACACCGGCAAACGTAGCATATATCGCCTGATATGAAAAAAAAATCGGTCACGAGGAGAACACTACGAGTATATACGTTCGATAACCGATACACGAAGCGGTGCATAAGCGGGCGGTCGCCCTCGTAAGGACGACTCACGACGCCGCGAGCACTCACGCAGGTCCGTGACCGGTTCTCTCCGCTCTTATTCGTATCCCTTCGTATACCTTCGTCCGACTCTGAAACGTTCTCTTATAATTTTTAAGAAGAACGACGGCGGGTTGTCAAGGCAAGAAGGGACAGAGAGAGACAGAGGTAGAGTTTCGTAGTCTCCCGTGAACACGATAGATTATATATCGAGCATGCGTACGACTTGCACGGTCTCTGCACGACCGCGACGAACGCCGACGAGCGTCCAACAATCGCTCGTACGTCGCGTATGTTCTCTCCGTCCGCTCTTATTCGTATCCTCGTTCTTGTACCTTCGTCCGACTCTGAAACGTTCTCTTATATAAAGAAGAACGACGGCGGGTTGTTAAGGCAAGAAGGGACAGAGAGAGACAGATACGGAGAGTAACGATACGCAACGCAAGCAGTCTTAGGTTTACGTGAGCAACCCTCAGCCAGGCGTGGTCCAGGAATTGTATCCGTGGACCGCAATGTGCGTTCGAAATGTCGATGTTCATGTGTCCTGCAGTTCACACGTTGACGCGCAATTAGCTGCGTTCTTCATCGACCCACGAGCCAAGTGATCCACCGTTCAGGGTAATCTTTTATAAATTTACAACAGTTCAATACTCAAATGTACTCTTCTCGGTTCTAGCGAAGCCGAGTTCCGTCACGTTCGACCAACGGGAATCGAACGCGCAGAAGTCGCCATAGGATTGACGACACAAAAACGTTCGAAAAAAAAAGAAAACGACGAACGCGCGAAGATACGCGCGTTCGCCGGCCGGGCGTAAAGTACATTATGATATATAACAACCATCGAGATCGAAGCTCCGTTCGTCAGGAAACGACGGGGATATATACACCCGATTCTGAATCCTCTGTACAGCACACGATCTCGCGAACGAGTAAGCACGGTGGCTAGCCCATGTTATATATGTGTTTGATTCTACTCTCTCGTCCAATTATTCAAGAAACAGCGCGCGTGCATCTCTCCATCGTTCGGGTGATAGTAAAGATTCGATGGGATTCGCGCGGCCGTCCGCCTCGAGCGGTCTTTCGTCCCAATATCCAGAAGCAGAGTTTGAAAAACTCTAGCGACGGCACGGGTGTCCGACTCACGACATCGAGGTTTCGAAGCCGGCGATCCCCTCCGAACGGATGGCGACCACGCGACCGACTGAAAGCATGAAAAATCGACGAAAGATAGAACACATCTCCGTTCGGGTGGTGTTTTTTCTTTAAAAAAAAAAAAAACAAAAATTCGATGGGACTCGCAGCCATCGTCCTCGCGCGGTCTTTCGTCCCGATATCCAGAAGCAGAGTTTGAAAAACTCTAGCGACGGCACGGGTGTCCGACTCACGACAACGAGGATAGACAGCCGGTCCCCTCCGAACGGGTTATGCGACGATAAACTCGATGAAACTTTAGTCTCGTTCAGGTAGTGTGTGTCTTGTAAATCAAAAATTCGATGGGACACGCATCCATCGTCCTCGCGCGGTCTTTCGTCCCAACATCCAGAAGCAGAGTTTGAAAAACTCTAGCGACGGCACGGGTGTCCGACTCACGACAACGAGGATAGACAGCCGGTCCCCTCTGAACGGTATATTATATATGAGATGATAGACGACAAACTGGATGAAACTTTAAGTCTCGTTCAGGTAGTGTGTAAATCAAAAATTCGATGGGACTCGCATCCGTCGTCCTCGCGCGGTCTTTCGTCCCGATATCCAGAAGCAGAGTTTGAAAAACTCTAGCGACGGCACGGGTGTCCGACTCACGACAACGAGGAAAGACAGCCGGTCCCCTCTGAACGGTATATTATATGAAACTTTAAGTCTCGTTCAGGTAGTGTGTAAGTCAAAAATTCGATGGGACTCGCATCCGTCGTCCTCGCGCGGTCTTTCGTCCCGATATCCAGAAGCAGAGTTTGAAAAACTCTAGCGACGGCACGGGTGTCCGACTCACGACAACGAGGATAGACAGCCGGTCCCCTCTGAACGGTATATTATATATGCGATGATAGACGACAAACTGGATGAAACTTTAAGTCTCGTTCAGGTAGTGTGTAAATAAAAAATTCGATGGGACTCGCATCCGTTGTCCTCGCGCGGTCTTTCGTCCCGATATCCAGAAGCAGAGTTTGAAAAACTCTAGCGACGGCACGGGTCTCCGACTCACGACAACGAGGAAAGACAGCCGGTCCCCTCTGAACGGTATATTATATGAAACTTTAAGTCTCGTTCAGGTAGTGTGTAAATAAAAAATTCGATGGGACTCGCATCCGTCGTCCTCGCGCGGTCTTTCGTCCCGATATCCAGAAGCAGAGTTTGAAAAACTCTAGCGACGGCACGGGTGTCCGACTCACGACAACGAGGAAAGACAGCCGGTCCCCTCTGAACGGTATATTATATGAAACTTTAAGTCTCGTTCAGGTAGTGTGTAAGTCAAAAATTCGATGGGACTCGCATCCGTCGTCCTCGCGCGGTCTTTCGTCCCGATATCCAGAAGCAGAGTTTGAAAAACTCTAGCGACGGCACGGGTGTCCGACTCACGACAACGAGGATAGACAGCCGGTCCCCTCTGAACGGTATATAATATGAAACTTTAAGTCTCGTTCAGGTAGTGTGTAAGTCAAAAATTCGATGGGACTCGCATCCGTCGTCCTCGCGCGGTCTTTCGTCCCGATATCCAGAAGCAGAGTTTGAAAAACTCTAGCGACGGCACGGGTGTCCGACTCACGACAACGAGGATAGACAGCCGGTCCCCTCTGAACGGTATATAATATACATTATGCGACGGTAGACGATCAACTAGACGAAACTTTAGTCTCGTTCAGGTGGTGTAAAAAAAATTCGATGGGATACGCACGCACGGCTGTCGTCGTCCTCGAGCGGTCTTTCGTCCCAATATCCAGAAGCAGAGTTTGAAAAACTCTAGCGACGGCACAGGTGTCCGACTCACGACATCGAGGCTTCGAAGCCGGCGGCGTTCCCCTCTGAACGAACTTCGGCTAGACTAGTTACGAATCGTTGCTACACATCGTCTTCATCGTCGTCGTCGTCGACATCGACATCATCATCATATCATCATCATCATCATCATCATCGGTCATCGTCGCATAGCGGGCCAACATCCACGCGATGCGTCTTCGTTCTAGGTTACCCGATCCACGAGTATGTTACACGTGGTTTCGTTATTTCGAACGAAACGACATACGAAGAGCACACGCCCTTTGGGTAGGAAGCACGTTTCGAGAACGACGAGAGTTTCGATGAAAGAGACGAGAGAATTCGACGCAGAAGGTATCCATGGATCTTCGAAGAGAACCTTCGAAGATGTATATCGGTATCCTTTCGCTCTGCGCGACTCGCTACAAGTTCTTTCGCTCTCGTCGACTCGTTCTAGACGCTTCGTTCGATCCCAAAGAGGAGTCTTCGATATGTCCCGTTGCTAGGAGGAGAACAAACGCAACACAGACCACGAAACATAGAAGAGAATAGGCGAGCATGATCACTCCGACACGAGGCACTTTAGAGATTTTCTTATTAGTTTGCATGGACTTTTATATTTCGTTTGTACGGTTTCCACGATGCAAATACGAAATACGAGATCGTGACGGCGGGTCTTTCTGTGTACGGCCT
The DNA here is from genome assembly GCF_024542735.1 of Bombus huntii. NCBI lineage: Eukaryota > Metazoa > Arthropoda > Insecta > Hymenoptera > Apidae > Bombus > Bombus huntii. The sequence goes on from NW_026099325.1 coordinate 403,961, forward strand.
CTCGCAGGCGCCACGACTGCATTTCTCTTTACACCTGGTTTCCATCGTAATTTTTTCGTTTGATATCGAGCCTTAACTTTTGTTGGCTCTTTCGAAGCTAGAGTTCCCTTTTATTAGAATTTCATATATATATATATATATATTATATGTTATATGTTTTATTCGGAGACGGCGGGTCTTTCTGTTTACGACCTCACGCAGGCGCCTCGAATAAGTTTCATTCGCATTTCGTTTTTATACTTGTATATATATATCTCTTCATCCCGATGATCGAGAGAGAGTGCCACCTTCTCTTCGTATAATTCCGTAGCTGGAGGGTCGTCTCCTCCTTAAGAATATTTCTATTCGTGCCAACGGAGGTTGCCAAGCTCCCTGGCGTTTTCGTTTGTTAAAGTATATAGCTTGTTAATACGTCGTATATACTTTCGTCGATACAGGAGGAGTACGGCTCCTTACCGACCATTGTGATATATATTTCATAGTTTTTATATGTGTTCAAGTCAAATTCTTTTGGTATCGTATCGTTAATGATCCTTCCGCAGGTTCACCTACGGAAACCTTGTTACGACTTTTACTTCCTCTAAATGATCAAGTTTGGTCATCTTCCCGGTAACATCGGCAATGCTTATCACATTGGCCGCGCACCAGTCCGAAGACCTCACTAAATCATTCAATCGGTAGTAGCGACGGGCGGTGTGTACAAAGGGCAGGGACGTAATCAACGCGAGCTTATGACTCGCGCTTACTGGGAATTCCTCGTTCATGGGGAATAATTGCAAGCCCCAATCCCTAGCACGAAGGAGGTTCAGCGGGTTACCCGGGCCTTTCGGCCAGGGAAAACACGCTGATTCCTTCAGTGTAGCGCGCGTGCGGCCCAGAACATCTAAGGGCATCACAGACCTGTTATTGCTCAATCTCGTGCGGCTAGAAGCCGCCTGTTCCTCTAAGAAGATTTGTTTGTACGTTGGTAGTAAAAACCCACCGACCGAAGCCGGGGGCCTTCGAGATACCATAAGTTACGTCTATTTAGCAGGCTAGAGTCTCGTTCGTTATCGGAATTAACCAGACAAATCGCTCCACCAACTAAGAACGGCCATGCACCACCACCCACCGAATCAAGAAAGAGCTATCAATCTGTCAATCCTTCCGGTGTCCGGGCCTGGTGAGGTTTCCCGTGTTGAGTCAAATTAAGCCGCAGGCTCCACTCCTGGTGGTGCCCTTCCGTCAATTCCTTTAAGTTTCAGCTTTGCAACCATACTTCCCCCGGAACCCAAAAGCTTTGGTTTCCCGGAAGCTGCCCGCCGAGTCATCGGAGGAACTTCGGCGGATCGCTGGCTGGCATCGTTTATGGTTAGAACTAGGGCGGTATCTGATCGCCTTCGAACCTCTAACTTTCGTTCTTGATTAATGAAAACATTTTTGGCAAATGCTTTCGCTTCTGTCCGTCTTGCGACGATCCAAGAATTTCACCTCTAACGTCGCAATACGAATGCCCCCATCTGTCCCTATTAATCATTACCTCGGGGCTCCGAAAACCAACAAAATAGAACCGAGGTCCTATTCCATTATTCCATGCACACAGTATTCAGGCGAAGGTAGCCTGCTTTAAGCACTCTAATTTGTTCAAAGTAAACGTATCGGCCCACCTCGACACTCAGTGAAGAGCACCGCGATGGGATATTAGTTGGACCGCCCGCGAGGAGCTAAGCCCACCGATAGGACGTACCACATAATGCCAGTTAAACACCGCGAGCGGTGAACCGACACTGTGACACACAGATTCAACTACGAGCTTTTTAACCGCAACAACTTTAATATACGCTATTGGAGCTGGAATTACCGCGGCTGCTGGCACCAGACTTGCCCTCCAATTGGTCCTCGTTAAAGGATTTAAAGTGTACTCATTCCGATTACGGGGCCTCGGATGAGTCCCGTATCGTTATTTTTCGTCACTACCTCCCCGTGCCGGGAGTGGGTAATTTGCGCGCCTGCTGCCTTCCTTGGATGTGGTAGCTGTTTCTCAGGCTCCCTCTCCGGAATCGAACCCTGATTCCCCGTTACCCGTTACAACCATGGTAGGCGCAGAACCTACCATCGACAGTTGATAAGGCAGACATTTGAAAGATGCGTCGCCGGTGCTAGATGACCATGCGATCAGCACAAAGTTATTCAGAGTCACCAAAACAAACGATGGACGGACAGACGAGCCATCCGCCACCGATTGGTTTTGATCTAATAAAAGCATTCCTACCATCTCTGGTCGGAATCTGTTTGCATGTATTAGCTCTAGAATTACCACAGTTATCCAAGTAAATGTAGGTATGATCTAAGAAACCATAACTGATTTAATGAGCCATTCGCGGTTTCACCTTAATGCGGCATGTACTGAGACATGCATGGCTTAATCTTTGAGACAAGCATATGACTACTGGCAGGATCAACCAGGGATCTTATTCGTATAACAATTCTTATAAATTTCGTTTAAGTTCTCTTCGTGTCGTAGGTGGGACGTAAGCACCGTACGACGAGACTTTTCGTTCTTAAGATAGATATATTATAAAATATATCTCCTAGCGACGTTCGAGATACACCCATAGTTCAGTAATAATCTTCGAACGCCGCTCGCAGCCACTTTGTAATTCTCAACTCCACCTCCTCTCTTCTCTCTCTCTTTCTCATAGTCTTATATAAAATGTTTAGAATCGTACTTCTAAAGGAACATTTCCATAATGCTGTCTTCGTGTAAAAAGACTTATTAGAATATCTTAGCGGTAAAGCACGTATACGCACCTCACGCTGAACGAACAAGCGCGTATCCCAGTGCGTCGCGCTGGACATACCGTAAGAATATTCTTTCAATCGGTAGAACATTTTCGGCAGAAGACATACTACGCAAAGATAGTACGCTCCTACCGCCTCATCGGATACTTCTGCGAAAGCAGAAGTTTTTATAGAAAGCAGACGGTTATACTCTTTTGAATGAATCGATGCTCAGTTAGTACAAGCACACACGCATCTAACAATTTTTGTTAGAATACGTACACACAGGTCACCAGCTTCCCGACTCAGGGGAACCTTGCCACGATATTTGGTCATTACGTCCAGGACAGCGACCCGCGGCGCAGCAGTGTAGAGAAAAAACCAGAACGAGAACGGAGGAACAGTCGAGAAATAGCGTAAAATACACTAAGACTCGAGGAGCGGTGACTGAATTCTCAACCGAGGCCGTAGAATAGCCACGCGCTCAACGCTGTTCCGACCGAACCGTCCGGCTCGACGTCTCTCTTATAGATACGAAAGCGCCAGCCGGAAGGCCGGCGCCGGCCGGGCTAGCGGCCGCGCGCTTACGGTGCAAAACCTCCGTAGCAACGTACCGTTCGGAAGGGACGCTGGAACTTAGTCTCGCGAACGCTCGATCACTACTATACAAAGCCAATATCCAACCATCGAAATACATTACCAGACGTTTTATTAACATAATAGAAATGCATTTTTACCAAAAAATTAATTTTTTTTTTCACCGAAAAATTGCATCAGTAAACATACTCTTTTATCGAATACGGACAAAAAATAAGTTTATAATCAATTACAATACGTTAAAATAAGTAGAAATATGCAAAAAAATATATACCTTGTAACGTTAATTAACGAAAAAATTAGAAAAATATCCCAGTCGTGTCAGTTCGACGAACGCTAATTTTTTGAAAAAATCGATAAAAATGTTTAATCCCGACGTATTTAATAGAGATAGAACGATTCCCGTAAAAAAATTTATACCTTGTAACGCTTTTTAACGAATAAACTCGAAAAAACTTTTTCGCCCTCGGAATTTTTCTAAGTCCCAACGTACCGGCTCGGAATTTTTCTATGTTCCAACGACCGGTCGTGTCGGTCCAAACGTTTTTATATCCGTCTGCCGACGATATAAACGCTTAATCCCGACGTATTTTATCGAGTTATAACGATTTCTTGAAAAATATTCGTACGTTATAACGCTTTTTAACGAATTAATCGAAAAAGAGTGTTCGGTCCGAAAATTTTCTAAGTACGAACGACCGGCCGCATAGGTCCGTTTTTAAAAATCGTTCTCGGACGGAAATAAACCATTAATCCCGACGTATTTCGTCGAGTTACGTCGATTTATGCAAAAAAATTCATACCTTGTAACGCTTTTTAACGAATAAACTCGAAAAAACTTTTTCGCCCTCGGAATTTTTCTAAGTCCCAACGTACCGGCTCGGAATTTTTCTATGTTCCAACGACCGGTCGTGTCGGTCCAAACGTTTTTATATCCGTCTGCCGACGATATAAACGCTTAATCCCGACGTATTTTATCGAGTTATAACGATTTCTTGAAAAATATTCGTACGTTATAACGCTTTTTAACGAATTAATCGAAAAAGAGTGTTCGGTCCGAAAATTTTCTAAGTACGAACGACCGGCCGCATAGGTCCGTTTTTAAAAATCGTTCTCGGACGGAAATAAACCATTAATCCCGACGTATTTCGTCGAGTTACGTCGATTTATGCAAAAAAATTCATACCTTGTAACGCTTTTTAACGAATAAACTCGAAAAAACTTTTTCGCGCTCGGAATTTTTCTAAGTCCCAACGTACCGGCTCGGAATTTTTCTATGTTCCAACGACCGGTCGTGTCGGTCCAAACGTTTTTATATCCGTCTGCCGACGATATAAACGCTTAATCCCGACGTATTTTATCGAGTTATAACGATTTCTTGTAAAATATTCATACCTTCTAACACTTTTTAACGAGTTATTTGGAGGGGATCTTTCGGCCTTTTCGTAGCAGTGCGAAAAAATTCTAAGTTCCAACGTCCCGGTCACGTTGGTCCGGAGGATGAAATTTTTTAAAAAAATAAAGTGAAATCGTTACGTTCGACTAGATTTCGTCGATACGTAACGATTTCACGCAAAATTTCGATACGTTATAACGCTTTTTAGCGAGTTATTTCGAGTTGAACTTTCGGTACTTTCGTAACGGGGCGAAAAAATTCTAAGTTCCAACGTCCCGGTCACGTTGGTCCGGAGGATGAAATTTTTTAAAAAAATAAAGTGAAATCGTTACGTTCGACTAGATTTCGTCGATACGTAACGATTTCACTGATAATTTCGATGCGTTATAACGCTTTTTCCCGAGTTATTTCGAGTTGAACTTTCGGTACTTTCGTAACGGGGCGAAAAAATTCTAAGTTCCAACGTCCCGGTCACGTTGGTCCGGAGGGTGAAATTTTTTAAAAAAATAAAGTGAAATCGCTACTTTCGACTAGATTTCGTCGATACGTAACGATTTCACACAAAATTTCGATACGTTATAACGCTTTTTAGCGAGTTATTTCGAGTTGAACTTTCGGCCTTTTCGTAGCGGTGCGAAAAAATTCTAAGTTCCAACGTCCCGGTCACGTTGGTCCGGAGGATGAAATTTTTTAAAAAAATAAAGTGAAATCGTTACGTTCGACTAGATTTCGTCGATACGTAACGATTTCACTGATAATTTCGATGCGTTATAACGCTTTTTCCCGAGTTATTTCGAGTTGAACTTTCGGTACTTTCGTAACGGGGCGAAAAAATTCTAAGTTCCAACGTCCCGGTCACGTTGGTCCGGAGGGTGAAATTTTTTAAAAAAATAAAGTGAAATCGCTACTTTCGACTAGATTTCGTCGATACGTAACGATTTCACACAAAATTTCGATACGTTATAACGCTTTTTAGCGAGTTATTTCGAGTTGAACTTTCGGTACTTTCGTAACGGGGCGAAAAAATTCTAAGTTCCAACGTCCCGGTCACGTTGGTCCGGAGGACGAAATTTTTTAAAAAAATAAAGTGAAATCGTTACGCTCGACTAGATTTCGTCGAAACGTAACGATTTCACGCAAAATTTCGATACGTTATAACGCTTTTTAGCGAGTTATTTCGAGTTGAACTTTCGGTACTTTCGTAACGATGCGAAAAAATTCTAAGTTCCAACGTCCCGGTCAGGTTGGTCCGGAGGACGAAATTTTTTAAAAAAATAAAGTGAAATC
>NW_026099325.1:415000-417500 GCF_024542735.1 Bombus huntii
ACTGGCACAGCCCGAGTATATGTCCAAGTGTCTCGGGCTGGGCTCGACATTTTCTACAGTTAATGTCCAAATTTTTGTCGACCCGTGCCAGTACTGTTCTTGTTCCAACGGTATTGGTCCTGAGTTTGAGGGCATCTATAAATCTCGATGGCCTGAGCAGTTCGTATTCCTCAAGCCACACGTTGCCAGTTTTGTTTCTCGAGAAGTCAGATACGCCCTGCCCCTGACTTCTCAGTTCTGCCCATTGCTTAGTATGTTCTGCTTTTAATCTCTTTCGGGCCCTTTCAATGTCTTCTACTGAGGCTGGCCAATTGATCCTCAGCGAGTTGGCCATTTTCTTAAGTTTATCGTTACATTTCTCATCAATCAGGCTGGACACCGCCGGATCGATCGAGCTTTTCATTTTAATAGCACTTTTAAGGGTGCCAAGTTTGACGATGTGTTCAAATCTTGGCAGCCCCAAACCGCCCCAGGATTTGGGGGCATAGAAAAAACCAGTGGCCGTTGAAGGCGTAAGGTGAAATATGGCCTTTATTTCCTGTCTGACTTCGCTGTCCAGCAATCTTAAAACGCAGTCGCTCGGCGGGTTTACGAGCAGGTTATAGATATATCGGGGAAAGATGTACTTTATGATCAATTCTAGCTTCTGGCATGGTTTGAGAGAGAGCTTTCTAACCCTCCTCACCACACTCAGCAGCTCGGGAACAATTACGCCACAGTGTATGCCCTTCCATGGCCCCATTTTGGCGCCTAGGTACCTGAAGGCCTCGTCGGGATCGATTGTTGGGATGGTGTTACTCCCAAGTTTAACTTTTGGTTCTTTAACGAACCAAGTTCGTCTTTCTGCGACTATTTGAAATATCTGACTTTTGTCCCGGGAGATGGTCATACCGAGGCCATTCAGATACTCGTTGAGCATATCCACTTGGCGCTGCGCTTCCCCGATATCAGCGCCGAGCAATACTACGTCGTCAGCGAAAGCCAGTACAGGGATCGTCCGTGAATCATTTATGTTTATCCCCCTGGTTTGATTCTCGATCAAATCCAGCAGTGGCTCCAAGCACAGATTGAATAGCAGCGGCGACAAAGGGTCGCCCTGCTTAACTCCCCTGAGGATCGTAATCTCGACCCCCATATTATTTTTAGTCTTGATCGTTGTCTTGCCCTCACTATACATACAACCAATCAAGTCGGTAATGGGGGTCGGCACTCCCTTCCTCCTCAGGCAGGGAACAATTGCCGAATGAGGCACTGTATCAAAGGCTTTTGAGATATCCACTATTGTGAATATCCCGCCTTTCTTTTTCTTACTATGATCCAAGGCAGCGCTCAACAGGTCTATGTTAATTTTACAGCCGCTCTCGGCGGTGAATCCTTTCTGCCTTGGATTCAATACAATGCCCCTTCTTATCCTCCCGTCAATAATGGAGGAGAAAATACGGCCGAGAATGGGGCCAATAGTTATTGGCCTCCAATTCTCGACCAGGCTGCTATTCTTGTTTGCTTTTGGAATTAATGTTGTTCTATTTTCCTTCCATATAGGAGGAAAATAGGAATAATAAATCAAGATGTTGTATAGCTTAGTTAATATTATAGGCAGGCCGGGGATCAGAAGGTGTTCCTTCTGGAAACCATCCGGTCCTGCCGCAGCCTTCATTCTTATTTTGCTTAGTTTCTCCGCCACATCCTCAACAGCAATTGGCGGGAAGATTTCGCATAAGGACAGCTCGGGGGCTCTACCTCCTGGGACAGGGACTTCGACAGGTCCTGTCTGGCCCCATAGATCCTCGTAGAGTCCCTTCACTTCCTCAGCACTAGGTGGATCCCTAGCCGGTTGGAGGAAGGCCTGATCATCATTTATAACAGCATCAGCCAACCTCTTTGGATTTTCAGTGAACAACTCCTGGCAACGTGCGAAGGAGTATCTCTTTCTAGCGTTTCTGTTCTTTCTATTGCTATTTTGGTGTGCAATCCGTCTATTGTTTTCGTTTCTTGCCCTCTTTTTGTTTTTATTAATTTCTTGTAAAGCTCCATAGAGCGTGCATTTTATAAAATCATTTATAGCGCTCTCAAGGGCTTCCCTATTTCCCTTGAGAGAGACCCAGATAGTCATCAGTCGAGTGTGGACCCACCTTAAAACAGGTGGCACCTCGACTTGCGTCGAAATAGCGGACTCCAATTGGAGTTTCCACTCTTGATATTCTGAACCGCTGATTCCAGGCTCTTCAAAACACGCATTGCCTGGATCAACGGGATCGCACCCTCCCTCTGTCACCTGAGTTGGCTCTGTTTCCTCACCAATCAGTCTCAGCTTCTTTCGCTGATACCTGATTTGGTCGATCGTCTTGCTGGTGAGGATCTCGCTTATCATTTTATTGGGGAATTTGTGGTCCTTATAGGTCTCACAAAGTTCCCTTAATTGGGCCAACTCCTCCAACGTCCATTTTTTCTCAGGGGGGTCCGTTCCCCTTCTTTTGACGTTTCTTACGGCAGGGTGCGC
>NW_026099325.1:422500-425000 GCF_024542735.1 Bombus huntii
CGATCTCCGCGCGACGCTGGGGATCATACCTCCCTAAGTCGTCAGAGCGCTCGAAGAAATCTCGCGTGTGCGTTCCCGGATCTACGGCTGATACTTTCGGGGCTTGTAAAAAAGCACAGAGCGTGTAAAACGCAACGACGACCCATCGATGCGACGGTCCTCGTTGTTGTCAGTCGCTTTCGCGAAGAGACGGAGTGGGCATTCGATCCCTGGGGCTGTACGAGAGTCTTAAGAAAAGACGGTAGATTATGGCAAAGTTTCGCACGCCATCGAGTTTAGGTTTTTTTTTTGGTTCTCTCTTCTCTCCTCTCTCGACCGAGTTCCCATATTTGCTTTCTCTCTCAGTCTCGCCAAATATAATATTCTTTTAAGACGACGTCGGGGGCGCGGACCTTCGTGCGTCGAACACCGGCAAACGTAGCATATATCGCCTGATATGAAAAAAAAATCGGTCACGAGGAGAACACTACGAGTATATACGTTCGATAACCGATACACGAAGCGGTGCATAAGCGGGCGGTCGCCCTCGTAAGGACGACTCACGACGCCGCGAGCACTCACGCAGGTCCGTGACCGGTTCTCTCCGCTCTTATTCGTATCCCTTCGTATACCTTCGTCCGACTCTGAAACGTTCTCTTATAATTTTTAAGAAGAACGACGGCGGGTTGTCAAGGCAAGAAGGGACAGAGAGAGACAGAGGTAGAGTTTCGTAGTCTCCCGTGAACACGATAGATTATATATCGAGCATGCGTACGACTTGCACGGTCTCTGCACGACCGCGACGAACGCCGACGAGCGTCCAACAATCGCTCGTACGTCGCGTATGTTCTCTCCGTCCGCTCTTATTCGTATCCTCGTTCTTGTACCTTCGTCCGACTCTGAAACGTTCTCTTATATAAAGAAGAACGACGGCGGGTTGTTAAGGCAAGAAGGGACAGAGAGAGACAGATACGGAGAGTAACGATACGCAACGCAAGCAGTCTTAGGTTTACGTGAGCAACCCTCAGCCAGGCGTGGTCCAGGAATTGTATCCGTGGACCGCAATGTGCGTTCGAAATGTCGATGTTCATGTGTCCTGCAGTTCACACGTTGACGCGCAATTAGCTGCGTTCTTCATCGACCCACGAGCCAAGTGATCCACCGTTCAGGGTAATCTTTTATAAATTTACAACAGTTCAATACTCAAATGTACTCTTCTCGGTTCTAGCGAAGCCGAGTTCCGTCACGTTCGACCAACGGGAATCGAACGCGCAGAAGTCGCCATAGGATTGACGACACAAAAACGTTCGAAAAAAAAAGAAAACGACGAACGCGCGAAGATACGCGCGTTCGCCGGCCGGGCGTAAAGTACATTATGATATATAACAACCATCGAGATCGAAGCTCCGTTCGTCAGGAAACGACGGGGATATATACACCCGATTCTGAATCCTCTGTACAGCACACGATCTCGCGAACGAGTAAGCACGGTGGCTAGCCCATGTTATATATGTGTTTGATTCTACTCTCTCGTCCAATTATTCAAGAAACAGCGCGCGTGCATCTCTCCATCGTTCGGGTGATAGTAAAGATTCGATGGGATTCGCGCGGCCGTCCGCCTCGAGCGGTCTTTCGTCCCAATATCCAGAAGCAGAGTTTGAAAAACTCTAGCGACGGCACGGGTGTCCGACTCACGACATCGAGGTTTCGAAGCCGGCGATCCCCTCCGAACGGATGGCGACCACGCGACCGACTGAAAGCATGAAAAATCGACGAAAGATAGAACACATCTCCGTTCGGGTGGTGTTTTTTCTTTAAAAAAAAAAAAAAACAAAAATTCGATGGGACTCGCAGCCATCGTCCTCGCGCGGTCTTTCGTCCCGATATCCAGAAGCAGAGTTTGAAAAACTCTAGCGACGGCACGGGTGTCCGACTCACGACAACGAGGATAGACAGCCGGTCCCCTCCGAACGGGTTATGCGACGATAAACTCGATGAAACTTTAGTCTCGTTCAGGTAGTGTGTGTCTTGTAAATCAAAAATTCGATGGGACACGCATCCATCGTCCTCGCGCGGTCTTTCGTCCCAACATCCAGAAGCAGAGTTTGAAAAACTCTAGCGACGGCACGGGTGTCCGACTCACGACAACGAGGATAGACAGCCGGTCCCCTCTGAACGGTATATTATATATGAGATGATAGACGACAAACTGGATGAAACTTTAAGTCTCGTTCAGGTAGTGTGTAAATCAAAAATTCGATGGGACTCGCATCCGTCGTCCTCGCGCGGTCTTTCGTCCCGATATCCAGAAGCAGAGTTTGAAAAACTCTAGCGACGGCACGGGTGTCCGACTCACGACAACGAGGATAGACAGCCGGTCCCCTCTGAACGGTATATAATATGAAACTTTAAGTCTCGTTCAGGTAGTGTAAATCAAAAATTCGATGGGACTCGCATCCGTCGTCCTCGCGCGGTCTTTCGTCCCGATATCCAGAAGCAGAGTTTGAAAAACTCTAGCGAC
>NW_026099325.1:430000-455000 GCF_024542735.1 Bombus huntii
ATCCCAGTCGTGTCAGTTCGACGAACGCTAATTTTTTGAAAAAATCGATAAAAATGTTTAATCCCGACGTATTTAATAGAGATAGAACGATTCCCGTAAAAAAATTTATACCTTGTAACGCTTTTTAACGAATAAACTCGAAAAAACTTTTTCGCGCTCGGAATTTTTCTAAGTCCCAACGTACCGGCTCGGAATTTTTCTATGTTCCAACGACCGGTCGTGTCGGTCCAAACGTTTTTATATCCGTCTGCCGACGATATAAACGCTTAATCCCGACGTATTTTATCGAGTTATAACGATTTCTTGAAAAATATTCGTACGTTATAACGCTTTTTAACGAATTAATCGAAAAAGAGTGTTCGGTCCGAAAATTTTCTAAGTACGAACGACCGGCCGCATAGGTCCGTTTTTAAAAATCGTTCTCGGACGGAAATAAACCATTAATCCCGACGTATTTCGTCGAGTTACGTCGATTTATGCAAAAAAATTCATACCTTGTAACGCTTTTTAACGAATAAACTCGAAAAAACTTTTTCGCGCTCGGAATTTTTCTAAGTCCCAACGTACCGGCTCGGAATTTTTCTATGTTCCAACGACCGGTCGTGTCGGTCCAAACGTCTTTATATCCGTCTGCCGACGATATAAACGCTTAATCCCGACGTATTTTATCGAGTTATAACGATTTCTTGAAAAATATTCGTACGTTATAACGCTTTTTAACGAATTAATCGAAAAAGAGTGTTCGGTCCGAAAATTTTCTAAGTACGAACGACCGGCCGCATAGGTCCGTTTTTAAAAATCGTTCTCGGACGGAAATAAACCATTAATCCCGACGTATTTCGTCGAGTTACGTCGATTTATGCAAAAAAATTCATACCTTGTAACGCTTTTTAACGAATAAACTCGAAAAAACTTTTTCGCCCTCGGAATTTTTCTAAGTCCCAACGTACCGGCTCGGAATTTTTCTATGTTCCAACGACCGGTCGTGTCGGTCCAAACGTTTTTATATCCGTCTGCCGACGATATAAACGCTTAATCCCGACGTATTTTATCGAGTTATAACGATTTCTTGAAAAATATTCGTACGTTATAACGCTTTTTAACGAATTAATCGAAAAAGAGTGTTCGGTCCGAAAATTTTCTAAGTACGAACGACCGGCCGCATAGGTCCGTTTTTAAAAATCGTTCTCGGACGGAAATAAACCATTAATCCCGACGTATTTCGTCGAGTTACGTCGATTTATGCAAAAAAAATTCATACCTTGTAACGCTTTTTAACGAATAAACTCGAAAAAACTTTTTCGCCCTCGGAATTTTTCTAAGTCCCAACGTACCGGCTCGGAATTTTTCTATGTTCCAACGACCGGTCGTGTCGGTCCAAACGTTTTTATATCCGTCTGCCGACGATATAAACGCTTAATCCCGACGTATTTTATCGAGTTATAACGATTTCTTGAAAAATATTCGTACGTTATAACGCTTTTTAACGAATTAATCGAAAAAGAGTGTTCGGTCCGAAAATTTTCTAAGTACGAACGACCGGCCGCATAGGTCCGTTTTTAAAAATCGTTCTCGGACGGAAATAAACCATTAATCCCGACGTATTTCGTCGAGTTACGTCGATTTATGCAAAAAAATTCATACCTTGTAACGCTTTTTAACGAATAAACTCGAAAAAACTTTTTCGCCCTCGGAATTTTTCTAAGTCCCAACGTACCGGCTCGGAATTTTTCTATGTTCCAACGACCGGTCGTGTCGGTCCAAACGTTTTTATATCCGTCTGCCGACGATATAAACGCTTAATCCCGACGTATTTTATCGAGTTATAACGATTTCTTGAAAAATATTCGTACGTTATAACGCTTTTTAACGAATTAATCGAAAAAGAGTGTTCGGTCCGAAAATTTTCTAAGTACGAACGACCGGCCGCATAGGTCCGTTTTTAAAAATCGTTCTCGGACGGAAATAAACCATTAATCCCGACGTATTTCGTCGAGTTACGTCGATTTATGCAAAAAAATTCATACCTTGTAACGCTTTTTAACGAATAAACTCGAAAAAACTTTTTCGCCCTCGGAATTTTTCTAAGTCCCAACGTACCGGCTCGGAATTTTTCTATGTTCCAACGACCGGTCGTGTCGGTCCAAACGTTTTTATATCCGTCTGCCGACGATATAAACGCTTAATCCCGACGTATTTTATCGAGTTATAACGATTTCTTGAAAAATATTCGTACGTTATAACGCTTTTTAACGAATTAATCGAAAAAGAGTGTTCGGTCCGAAAATTTTCGAAGTACGAACGACCGGCCGCATAGGTCCGTTTTTAAAAATCGTTCTCGGACGGAAATAAACCATTAATCCCGACGTATTTCGTCGAGTTACGTCGATTTATGCAAAAAAAATTCATACCTTGTAACGCTTTTTAACGAATAAACTCGAAAAAACTTTTTCGCCCTCGGAATTTTTCTAAGTCCCAACGTACCGGCTCGGAATTTTTCTATGTTCCAACGACCGGTCGTGTCGGTCCAAACGTTTTTATATCCGTCTGCCGACGATATAAACGCTTAATCCCGACGTATTTTATCGAGTTATAACGATTTCTTGAAAAATATTCGTACGTTATAACGCTTTTTAACGAATTAATCGAAAAAGAGTGTTCGGTCCGAAAATTTTCTAAGTACGAACGACCGGCCGCATAGGTCCGTTTTTAAAAATCGTTCTCGGACGGAAATAAACCATTAATCCCGACGTATTTCGTCGAGTTACGTCGATTTATGCAAAAAAATTCATACCTTGTAACGCTTTTTAACGAATAAACTCGAAAAAACTTTTTCGCCCTCGGAATTTTTCTAAGTCCCAACGTACCGGCTCGGAATTTTTCTATGTTCCAACGACCGGTCGTGTCGGTCCAAACGTTTTTATATCCGTCTGCCGACGATATAAACGCTTAATCCCGACGTATTTTATCGAGTTATAACGATTTCTTGAAAAATATTCGTACGTTATAACGCTTTTTAACGAATTAATCGAAAAAGAGTGTTCGGTCCGAAAATTTTCTAAGTACGAACGACCGGCCGCATAGGTCCGTTTTTAAAAATCGTTCTCGGACGGAAATAAACCATTAATCCCGACGTATTTCGTCGAGTTACGTCGATTTATGCAAAAAAATTCATACCTTGTAACGCTTTTTAACGAATAAACTCGAAAAAACTTTTTCGCCCTCGGAATTTTTCTAAGTCCCAACGTACCGGCTCGGAATTTTTCTATGTTCCAACGACCGGTCGTGTCGGTCCAAACGTTTTTATATCCGTCTGCCGACGATATAAACGCTTAATCCCGACGTATTTTATCGAGTTATAACGATTTCTTGAAAAATATTCGTACGTTATAACGCTTTTTAACGAATTAATCGAAAAAGAGTGTTCGGTCCGAAAATTTTCTAAGTACGAACGACCGGCCGCATAGGTCCGTTTTTAAAAATCGTTCTCGGACGGAAATAAACCATTAATCCCGACGTATTTCGTCGAGTTACGTCGATTTATGCAAAAAAATTCATACCTTGTAACGCTTTTTAACGAATAAACTCGAAAAAACTTTTTCGCCCTCGGAATTTTTCTAAGTCCCAACGTACCGGCTCGGAATTTTTCTATGTTCCAACGACCGGTCGTGTCGGTCCAAACGTTTTTATATCCGTCTGCCGACGATATAAACGCTTAATCCCGACGTATTTTATCGAGTTATAACGATTTCTTGAAAAATATTCGTACGTTATAACGCTTTTTAACGAATTAATCGAAAAAGAGTGTTCGGTCCGAAAATTTTCTAAGTACGAACGACCGGCCGCATAGGTCCGTTTTTAAAAATCGTTCTCGGACGGAAATAAACCATTAATCCCGACGTATTTCGTCGAGTTACGTCGATTTATGCAAAAAATTCATACCTTGTAACGCTTTTTAACGAATAAACTCGAAAAAACTTTTTCGCCCTCGGAATTTTTCTAAGTCCCAACGTACCGGCTCGGAATTTTTCTATGTTCCAACGACCGGTCGTGTCGGTCCAAACGTTTTTATATCCGTCTGCCGACGATATAAACGCTTAATCCCGACGTATTTTATCGAGTTATAACGATTTCTTGAAAAATATTCGTACGTTATAACGCTTTTTAACGAATTAATCGAAAAAGAGTGTTCGGTCCGAAAATTTTCTAAGTACGAACGACCGGCCGCATAGGTCCGTTTTTAAAAATCGTTCTCGGACGGAAATAAACCATTAATCCCGACGTATTTCGTCGAGTTACGTCGATTTATGCAAAAAAAATTCATACCTTGTAACCCTTTTTAACGAATAAACTCGAAAAAACTTTTTCGCCCTCGGAATTTTTCTAAGTCCCAACGTACCGGCTCGGAATTTTTCTATGTTCCAACGACCGGTCGTGTCGGTCCAAACGTTTTTATATCCGTCTGCCGACGATATAAACGCTTAATCCCGACGTATTTTATCGAGTTATAACGATTTCTTGAAAAATATTCGTACGTTATAACGCTTTTTAACGAATTAATCGAAAAAGAGTGTTCGGTCCGAAAATTTTCTAAGTACGAACGACCGGCCGCATAGGTCCGTTTTTAAAAATCGTTCTCGGACGGAAATAAACCATTAATCCCGACGTATTTCGTCGAGTTACGTCGATTTATGCAAAAAAAATTCATACCTTGTAACGCTTTTTAACGAATAAACTCGAAAAAACTTTTTCGCCCTCGGAATTTTTCTAAGTCCCAACGTACCGGCTCGGAATTTTTCTATGTTCCAACGACCGGTCGTGTCGGTCCAAACGTTTTTATATCCGTCTGCCGACGATATAAACGCTTAATCCCGACGTATTTTATCGAGTTATAACGATTTCTTGAAAAATATTCGTACGTTATAACGCTTTTTAACGAATTAATCGAAAAAGAGTGTTCGGTCCGAAAATTTTCTAAGTACGAACGACCGGCCGCATAGGTCCGTTTTTAAAAATCGTTCTCGGACGGAAATAAACCATTAATCCCGACGTATTTCGTCGAGTTACGTCGATTTATGCAAAAAAATTCATACCTTGTAACGCTTTTTAACGAATAAACTCGAAAAAACTTTTTCGCCCTCGGAATTTTTCTAAGTCCCAACGTACCGGCTCGGAATTTTTCTATGTTCCAACGACCGGTCGTGTCGGTCCAAACGTTTTTATATCCGTCTGCCGACGATATAAACGCTTAATCCCGACGTATTTTATCGAGTTATAACGATTTCTTGAAAAATATTCGTACGTTATAACGCTTTTTAACGAATTAATCGAAAAAGAGTGTTCGGTCCGAAAATTTTCTAAGTACGAACGACCGGCCGCATAGGTCCGTTTTTAAAAATCGTTCTCGGACGGAAATAAACCATTAATCCCGACGTATTTCGTCGAGTTACGTCGATTTATGCAAAAAAATTCATACCTTGTAACGCTTTTTAACGAATAAACTCGAAAAAACTTTTTCGCCCTCGGAATTTTTCTAAGTCCCAACGTACCGGCTCGGAATTTTTCTATGTTCCAACGACCGGTCGTGTCGGTCCAAACGTTTTTATATCCGTCTGCCGACGATATAAACGCTTAATCCCGACGTATTTTATCGAGTTATAACGATTTCTTGAAAAATATTCGTACGTTATAACGCTTTTTAACGAATTAATCGAAAAAGAGTGTTCGGTCCGAAAATTTTCTAAGTACGAACGACCGGCCGCATAGGTCCGTTTTTAAAAATCGTTCTCGGACGGAAATAAACCATTAATCCCGACGTATTTCGTCGAGTTACGTCGATTTATGCAAAAAAATTCATACCTTGTAACGCTTTTTAACGAATAAACTCGAAAAAACTTTTTCGCCCTCGGAATTTTTCTAAGTCCCAACGTACCGGCTCGGAATTTTTCTATGTTCCAACGACCGGTCGTGTCGGTCCAAACGTTTTTATATCCGTCTGCCGACGATATAAACGCTTAATCCCGACGTATTTTATCGAGTTATAACGATTTCTTGAAAAATATTCGTACGTTATAACGCTTTTTAACGAATTAATCGAAAAAGAGTGTTCGGTCCGAAAATTTTCTAAGTACGAACGACCGGCCGCATAGGTCCGTTTTTAAAAATCGTTCTCGGACGGAAATAAACCATTAATCCCGACGTATTTCGTCGAGTTACGTCGATTTATGCAAAAAATTCATACCTTGTAACGCTTTTTAACGAATAAACTCGAAAAAACTTTTTCGCCCTCGGAATTTTTCTAAGTCCCAACGTACCGGCTCGGAATTTTTCTATGTTCCAACGACCGGTCGTGTCGGTCCAAACGTTTTTATATCCGTCTGCCGACGATATAAACGCTTAATCCCGACGTATTTTATCGAGTTATAACGATTTCTTGAAAAATATTCGTACGTTATAACGCTTTTTAACGAATTAATCGAAAAAGAGTGTTCGGTCCGAAAATTTTCTAAGTACGAACGACCGGCCGCATAGGTCCGTTTTTAAAAATCGTTCTCGGACGGAAATAAACCATTAATCCCGACGTATTTCGTCGAGTTACGTCGATTTATGCAAAAAAAATTCATACCTTGTAACCCTTTTTAACGAATAAACTCGAAAAAACTTTTTCGCCCTCGGAATTTTTCTAAGTCCCAACGTACCGGCTCGGAATTTTTCTATGTTCCAACGACCGGTCGTGTCGGTCCAAACGTTTTTATATCCGTCTGCCGACGATATAAACGCTTAATCCCGACGTATTTTATCGAGTTATAACGATTTCTTGAAAAATATTCGTACGTTATAACGCTTTTTAACGAATTAATCGAAAAAGAGTGTTCGGTCCGAAAATTTTCTAAGTACGAACGACCGGCCGCATAGGTCCGTTTTTAAAAATCGTTCTCGGACGGAAATAAACCATTAATCCCGACGTATTTCGTCGAGTTACGTCGATTTATGCAAAAAATTCATACCTTGTAACGCTTTTTAACGAATAAACTCGAAAAAACTTTTTCGCCCTCGGAATTTTTCTAAGTCCCAACGTACCGGCTCGGAATTTTTCCATGTTCCAACGACCGGTCGTGTCGGTCCAAACGTTTTTATATCCGTCTGCCGACGATATAAACGCTTAATCCCGACGTATTTTATCGAGTTATAACGATTTCTTGAAAAATATTCGTACGTTATAACGCTTTTTAACGAATTAATCGAAAAAGAGTGTTCGGTCCGAAAATTTTCTAAGTACGAACGACCGGCCGCATAGGTCCGTTTTTAAAAATCGTTCTCGGACGGAAATAAACCATTAATCCCGACGTATTTCGTCGAGTTACGTCGATTTATGCAAAAAAATTCATACCTTGTAACGCTTTTTAACGAATAAACTCGAATAAACTTTTTCGCCCTCGGAATTTTTCTAAGTCCCAACGTACCGGCTCGGAATTTTTCTATGTTCCAACGACCGGTCGTGTCGGTCCAAACGTTTTTATATCCGTCTGCCGACGATATAAACGCTTAATCCCGACGTATTTTATCGAGTTATAACGATTTCTTGAAAAATATTCGTACGTTATAACGCTTTTTAACGAATTAATCGAAAAAGAGTGTTCGGTCCGAAAATTTTCTAAGTACGAACGACCGGCCGCATAGGTCCGTTTTTAAAAATCGTTCTCGGACGGAAATAAACCATTAATCCCGACGTATTTCGTCGAGTTACGTCGATTTATGCAAAAAATTCATACCTTGTAACGCTTTTTAACGAATAAACTCGAAAAAACTTTTTCGCCCTCGGAATTTTTCTAAGTCCCAACGTACCGGCTCGGAATTTTTCTATGTTCCAACGACCGGTCGTGTCGGTCCAAACGTTTTTATATCCGTCTGCCGACGATATAAACGCTTAATCCCGACGTATTTTATCGAGTTATAACGATTTCTTGAAAAATATTCGTACGTTATAACGCTTTTTAACGAATTAATCGAAAAAGAGTGTTCGGTCCGAAAATTTTCTAAGTACGAACGACCGGCCGCATAGGTCCGTTTTTAAAAATCGTTCTCGGACGGAAATAAACCATTAATCCCGACGTATTTCGTCGAGTTACGTCGATTTATGCAAAAAAAATTCATACCTTGTAACCCTTTTTAACGAATAAACTCGAAAAAACTTTTTCGCCCTCGGAATTTTTCTAAGTCCCAACGTACCGGCTCGGAATTTTTCTATGTTCCAACGACCGGTCGTGTCGGTCCAAACGTTTTTATATCCGTCTGCCGACGATATAAACGCTTAATCCCGACGTATTTTATCGAGTTATAACGATTTCTTGAAAAATATTCGTACGTTATAACGCTTTTTAACGAATTAATCGAAAAAGAGTGTTCGGTCCGAAAATTTTCTAAGTACGAACGACCGGCCGCATAGGTCCGTTTTTAAAAATCGTTCTCGGACGGAAATAAACCATTAATCCCGACGTATTTCGTCGAGTTACGTCGATTTATGCAAAAAATTCATACCTTGTAACGCTTTTTAACGAATAAACTCGAAAAAACTTTTTCGCCCTCGGAATTTTTCTAAGTCCCAACGTACCGGCTCGGAATTTTTCCATGTTCCAACGACCGGTCGTGTCGGTCCAAACGTTTTTATATCCGTCTGCCGACGATATAAACGCTTAATCCCGACGTATTTTATCGAGTTATAACGATTTCTTGAAAAATATTCGTACGTTATAACGCTTTTTAACGAATTAATCGAAAAAGAGTGTTCGGTCCGAAAATTTTCTAAGTACGAACGACCGGCCGCATAGGTCCGTTTTTAAAAATCGTTCTCGGACGGAAATAAACCATTAATCCCGACGTATTTCGTCGAGTTACGTCGATTTATGCAAAAAATTCATACCTTGTAACGCTTTTTAACGAATAAACTCGAAAAAACTTTTTCGCCCTCGGAATTTTTCTAAGTCCCAACGTACCGGCTCGGAATTTTTCTATGTTCCAACGACCGGTCGTGTCGGTCCAAACGTTTTTATATCCGTCTGCCGACGATATAAACGCTTAATCCCGACGTATTTTATCGAGTTATAACGATTTCTTGAAAAATATTCGTACGTTATAACGCTTTTTAACGAATTAATCGAAAAAGAGTGTTCGGTCCGAAAATTTTCTAAGTACGAACGACCGGCCGCATAGGTCCGTTTTTAAAAATCGTTCTCGGACGGAAATAAACCATTAATCCCGACGTATTTCGTCGAGTTACGTCGATTTATGCAAAAAAAATTCATACCTTGTAACCCTTTTTAACGAATAAACTCGAAAAAACTTTTTCGCCCTCGGAATTTTTCTAAGTCCCAACGTACCGGCTCGGAATTTTTCTATGTTCCAACGACCGGTCGTGTCGGTCCAAACGTTTTTATATCCGTCTGCCGACGATATAAACGCTTAATCCCGACGTATTTTATCGAGTTATAACGATTTCTTGAAAAATATTCGTACGTTATAACGCTTTTTAACGAATTAATCGAAAAAGAGTGTTCGGTCCGAAAATTTTCTAAGTACGAACGACCGGCCGCATAGGTCCGTTTTTAAAAATCGTTCTCGGACGGAAATAAACCATTAATCCCGACGTATTTCGTCGAGTTACGTCGATTTATGCAAAAAATTCATACCTTGTAACGCTTTTTAACGAATAAACTCGAAAAAACTTTTTCGCCCTCGGAATTTTTCTAAGTCCCAACGTACCGGCTCGGAATTTTTCCATGTTCCAACGACCGGTCGTGTCGGTCCAAACGTTTTTATATCCGTCTGCCGACGATATAAACGCTTAATCCCGACGTATTTTATCGAGTTATAACGATTTCTTGAAAAATATTCGTACGTTATAACGCTTTTTAACGAATTAATCGAAAAAGAGTGTTCGGTCCGAAAATTTTCTAAGTACGAACGACCGGCCGCATAGGTCCGTTTTTAAAAATCGTTCTCGGACGGAAATAAACCATTAATCCCGACGTATTTCGTCGAGTTACGTCGATTTATGCAAAAAAAATTCATACCTTGTAACGCTTTTTAACGAATAAACTCGAAAAAACTTTTTCGCCCTCGGAATTTTTCTAAGTCCCAACGTACCGGCTCGGAATTTTTCTATGTTCCAACGACCGGTCGTGTCGGTCCAAACGTTTTTATATCCGTCTGCCGACGATATAAACGCTTAATCCCGACGTATTTTATCGAGTTATAACGATTTCTTGAAAAATATTCGTACGTTATAACGCTTTTTAACGAATTAATCGAAAAAGAGTGTTCGGTCCGAAAATTTTCTAAGTACGAACGACCGGCCGCATAGGTCCGTTTTTAAAAATCGTTCTCGGACGGAAATAAACCATTAATCCCGACGTATTTCGTCGAGTTACGTCGCTTTATGCAAAAAAAATTCATACCTTGTAACGCTTTTTAACGAATAAACTCGAAAAAACTTTTTCGCCCTCGGAATTTTTCTAAGTCCCAACGTACCGGCTCGGAATTTTTCTATGTTCCAACGACCGGTCGTGTCGGTCCAAACGTTTTTATATCCGTCTGCCGACGATATAAACGCTTAATCCCGACGTATTTTATCGAGTTATAACGATTTCTTGAAAAATATTCGTACGTTATAACGCTTTTTAACGAATTAATCGAAAAAGAGTGTTCGGTCCGAAAATTTTCTAAGTACGAACGACCGGCCGCATAGGTCCGTTTTTAAAAATCGTTCTCGGACGGAAATAAACCATTAATCCCGACGTATTTCGTCGAGTTACGTCGATTTATGCAAAAAAATTCATACCTTGTAACGCTTTTTAACGAATAAACTCGAAAAAACTTTTTCGCCCTCGGAATTTTTCTAAGTCCCAACGTACCGGCTCGGAATTTTTCTATGTTCCAACGACCGGTCGTGTCGGTCCAAACGTTTTTATATCCGTCTGCCGACGATATAAACGCTTAATCCCGACGTATTTTATCGAGTTATAACGATTTCTTGAAAAATATTCGTACGTTATAACGCTTTTTAACGAATTAATCGAAAAAGAGTGTTCGGTCCGAAAATTTTCTAAGTACGAACGACCGGCCGCATAGGTCCGTTTTTAAAAATCGTTCTCGGACGGAAATAAACCATTAATCCCGACGTATTTCGTCGAGTTACGTCGATTTATGCAAAAAAATTCATACCTTGTAACGCTTTTTAACGAATAAACTCGAAAAAACTTTTTCGCCCTCGGAATTTTTCTAAGTCCCAACGTACCGGCTCGGAATTTTTCTATGTTCCAACGACCGGTCGTGTCGGTCCAAACGTTTTTATATCCGCCTGCCGACGATATAAACGCTTAATCCCGACGTATTTTATCGAGTTATAACGATTTCTTGAAAAATATTCGTACGTTATAACGCTTTTTAACGAATTAATCGAAAAAGAGTGTTCGGTCCGAAAATTTTCTCAGTACGAACGACCGGCCGCATAGGTCCGTTTTTAAAAATCGTTCTCGGACGGAAATAAACCATTAATCCCGACGTATTTCGTCGAGTTACGTCGATTTATGCAAAAAAATTCATACCTTGTAACGCTTTTTAACGAATAAACTCGAAAAAACTTTTTCGCCCTCGGAATTTTTCTAAGTCCCAACGTACCGGCTCGGAATTTTTCTATGTTCCAACGACCGGTCGTGTCGGTCCAAACGTTTTTATATCCGTCTGCCGACGATATAAACGCTTAATCCCGACGTATTTTATCGAGTTATAACGATTTCTTGAAAAATATTCGTACGTTATAACGCTTTTTAACGAATTAATCGAAAAAGAGTGTTCGGTCCGAAAATTTTCTAAGTACGAACGACCGGCCGCATAGGTCCGTTTTTAAAAATCGTTCTCGGACGGAAATAAACCATTAATCCCGACGTATTTCGTCGAGTTACGTCGATTTATGCAAAAAAATTCATACCTTGTAACGCTTTTTAACGAATAAACTCGAAAAAACTTTTTCGCCCTCGGAATTTTTCTAAGTCCCAACGTACCGGCTCGGAATTTTTCTATGTTCCAACGACCGGTCGTGTCGGTCCAAACGTTTTTATATCCGTCTGCCGACGATATAAACGCTTAATCCCGACGTATTTTATCGAGTTATAACGATTTCTTGAAAAATATTCGTACGTTATAACGCTTTTTAACGAATTAATCGAAAAAGAGTGTTCGGTCCGAAAATTTTCTAAGTACGAACGACCGGCCGCATAGGTCCGTTTTTAAAAATCGTTCTCGGACGGAAATAAACCATTAATCCCGACGTATTTCGTCGAGTTACGTCGCTTTATGCAAAAAAAATTCATACCTTGTAACGCTTTTTAACGAATAAACTCGAAAAAACTTTTTCGCCCTCGGAATTTTTCTAAGTCCCAACGTACCGGCTCGGAATTTTTCTATGTTCCAACGACCGGTCGTGTCGGTCCAAACGTTTTTATATCCGTCTGCCGACGATATAAACGCTTAATCCCGACGTATTTTATCGAGTTATAACGATTTCTTGAAAAATATTCGTACGTTATAACGCTTTTTAACGAATTAATCGAAAAAGAGTGTTCGGTCCGAAAATTTTCTAAGTACGAACGACCGGCCGCATAGGTCCGTTTTTAAAAATCGTTCTCGGACGGAAATAAACCATTAATCCCGACGTATTTCGTCGAGTTACGTCGATTTATGCAAAAAAATTCATACCTTGTAACGCTTTTTAACGAATAAACTCGAAAAAACTTTTTCGCGCTCGGAATTTTTCTAAGTCCCAACGTACCGGCTCGGAATTTTTCTATGTTCCAACGACCGGTCGTGTCGGTCCAAACGTTTTTATATCCGTCTGCCGACGATATAAACGCTTAATCCCGACGTATTTTATCGAGTTATAACGATTTCTTGAAAAATATTCGTACGTTATAACGCTTTTTAACGAATTAATCGAAAAAGAGTGTTCGGTCCGAAAATTTTCTAAGTACGAACGACCGGCCGCATAGGTCCGTTTTTAAAAATCGTTCTCGGACGGAAATAAACCATTAATCCCGACGTATTTCGTCGAGTTACGTCGATTTATGCAAAAAAATTCATACCTTGTAACGCTTTTTAACGAATAAACTCGAAAAAACTTTTTCGCCCTCGGAATTTTTCTAAGTCCCAACGTACCGGCTCGGAATTTTTCTATGTTCCAACGACCGGTCGTGTCGGTCCAAACGTTTTTATATCCGCCTGCCGACGATATAAACGCTTAATCCCGACGTATTTTATCGAGTTATAACGATTTCTTGAAAAATATTCGTACGTTATAACGCTTTTTAACGAATTAATCGAAAAAGAGTGTTCGGTCCGAAAATTTTCTAAGTACGAACGACCGGCCGCATAGGTCCGTTTTTAAAAATCGTTCTCGGACGGAAATAAACCATTAATCCCGACGTATTTCGTCGAGTTACGTCGATTTATGCAAAAAAATTCATACCTTGTAACGCTTTTTAACGAATAAACTCGAAAAAACTTTTTCGCCCTCGGAATTTTTCTAAGTCCCAACGTACCGGCTCGGAATTTTTCTATGTTCCAACGACCGGTCGTGTCGGTCCAAACGTTTTTATATCCGTCTGCCGACGATATAAACGCTTAATCCCGACGTATTTTATCGAGTTATAACGATTTCTTGAAAAATATTCGTACGTTATAACGCTTTTTAACGAATTAATCGAAAAAGAGTGTTCGGTCCGAAAATTTTCTAAGTACGAACGACCGGCCGCATAGGTCCGTTTTTAAAAATCGTTCTCGGACGGAAATAAACCATTAATCCCGACGTATTTCGTCGAGTTACGTCGATTTATGCAAAAAAATTCATACCTTGTAACGCTTTTTAACGAATAAACTCGAAAAAACTTTTTCGCCCTCGGAATTTTTCTAAGTCCCAACGTACCGGCTCGGAATTTTTCTATGTTCCAACGACCGGTCGTGTCGGTCCAAACGTTTTTATATCCGTCTGCCGACGATATAAACGCTTAATCCCGACGTATTTTATCGAGTTATAACGATTTCTTGAAAAATATTCGTACGTTATAACGCTTTTTAACGAATTAATCGAAAAAGAGTGTTCGGTCCGAAAATTTTCTAAGTACGAACGACCGGCCGCATAGGTCCGTTTTTAAAAATCGTTCTCGGACGGAAATAAACCATTAATCCCGACGTATTTCGTCGAGTTACGTCGATTTATGCAAAAAAAATTCATACCTTGTAACGCTTTTTAACGAATAAACTCGAAAAAACTTTTTCGCCCTCGGAATTTTTCTAAGTCCCAACGTACCGGCTCGGAATTTTTCTATGTTCCAACGACCGGTCGTGTCGGTCCAAACGTTTTTATATCCGTCTGCCGACGATATAAACGCTTAATCCCGACGTATTTTATCGAGTTATAACGATTTCTTGAAAAATATTCGTACGTTATAACGCTTTTTAACGAATTAATCGAAAAAGAGTGTTCGGTCCGAAAATTTTCGAAGTACGAACGACCGGCCGCATAGGTCCGTTTTTAAAAATCGTTCTCGGACGGAAATAAACCATTAATCCCGACGTATTTCGTCGAGTTACGTCGATTTATGCAAAAAAAATTCATACCTTGTAACGCTTTTTAACGAATAAACTCGAAAAAACTTTTTCGCCCTCGGAATTTTTCTAAGTCCCAACGTACCGGCTCGGAATTTTTCTATGTTCCAACGACCGGTCGTGTCGGTCCAAACGTTTTTATATCCGTCTGCCGACGATATAAACGCTTAATCCCGACGTATTTTATCGAGTTATAACGATTTCTTGAAAAATATTCGTACGTTATAACGCTTTTTAACGAATTAATCGAAAAAGAGTGTTCGGTCCGAAAATTTTCTAAGTACGAACGACCGGCCGCATAGGTCCGTTTTTAAAAATCGTTCTCGGACGGAAATAAACCATTAATCCCGACGTATTTCGTCGAGTTACGTCGATTTATGCAAAAAAATTCATACCTTGTAACGCTTTTTAACGAATAAACTCGAAAAAACTTTTTCGCCCTCGGAATTTTTCTAAGTCCCAACGTACCGGCTCGGAATTTTTCTATGTTCCAACGACCGGTCGTGTCGGTCCAAACGTTTTTATATCCGTCTGCCGACGATATAAACGCTTAATCCCGACGTATTTTATCGAGTTATAACGATTTCTTGAAAAATATTCGTACGTTATAACGCTTTTTAACGAATTAATCGAAAAAGAGTGTTCGGTCCGAAAATTTTCTAAGTACGAACGACCGGCCGCATAGGTCCGTTTTTAAAAATCGTTCTCGGACGGAAATAAACCATTAATCCCGACGTATTTCGTCGAGTTACGTCGATTTATGCAAAAAAATTCATACCTTGTAACGCTTTTTAACGAATAAACTCGAAAAAACTTTTTCGCCCTCGGAATTTTTCTAAGTCCCAACGTACCGGCTCGGAATTTTTCTATGTTCCAACGACCGGTCGTGTCGGTCCAAACGTTTTTATATCCGTCTGCCGACGATATAAACGCTTAATCCCGACGTATTTTATCGAGTTATAACGATTTCTTGAAAAATATTCGTACGTTATAACGCTTTTTAACGAATTAATCGAAAAAGAGTGTTCGGTCCGAAAATTTTCTAAGTACGAACGACCGGCCGCATAGGTCCGTTTTTAAAAATCGTTCTCGGACGGAAATAAACCATTAATCCCGACGTATTTCGTCGAGTTACGTCGATTTATGCAAAAAAAATTCATACCTTGTAACGCTTTTTAACGAATAAACTCGAAAAAACTTTTTCGCCCTCGGAATTTTTCTAAGTCCCAACGTACCGGCTCGGAATTTTTCTATGTTCCAACGACCGGTCGTGTCGGTCCAAACGTTTTTATATCCGTCTGCCGACGATATAAACGCTTAATCCCGACGTATTTTATCGAGTTATAACGATTTCTTGAAAAATATTCGTACGTTATAACGCTTTTTAACGAATTAATCGAAAAAGAGTGTTCGGTCCGAAAATTTTCTAAGTACGAACGACCGGCCGCATAGGTCCGTTTTTAAAAATCGTTCTCGGACGGAAATAAACCATTAATCCCGACGTATTTCGTCGAGTTACGTCGATTTATGCAAAAAAATTCATACCTTGTAACGCTTTTTAACGAATAAACTCGAAAAAACTTTTTCGCCCTCGGAATTTTTCTAAGTCCCAACGTACCGGCTCGGAATTTTTCTATGTTCCAACGACCGGTCGTGTCGGTCCAAACGTTTTTATATCCGTCTGCCGACGATATAAACGCTTAATCCCGACGTATTTTATCGAGTTATAACGATTTCTTGAAAAATATTCGTACGTTATAACGCTTTTTAACGAATTAATCGAAAAAGAGTGTTCGGTCCGAAAATTTTCTAAGTACGAACGACCGGCCGCATAGGTCCGTTTTTAAAAATCGTTCTCGGACGGAAATAAACCATTAATCCCGACGTATTTCGTCGAGTTACGTCGTTTTATGCAAAAAAATTCATACCTTGTAACGCTTTTTAACGAATAAACTCGAAAAAACTTTTTCGCCCTCGGAATTTTTCTAAGTCCCAACGTACCGGCTCGGAATTTTTCTATGTTCCAACGACCGGTCGTGTCGGTCCAAACGTTTTTATATCCGTCTGCCGACGATATAAACGCTTAATCCCGACGTATTTTATCGAGTTATAACGATTTCTTGAAAAATATTCGTACGTTATAACGCTTTTTAACGAATTAATCGAAAAAGAGTGTTCGGTCCGAAAATTTTCGAAGTACGAACGACCGGCCGCATAGGTCCGTTTTTAAAAATCGTTCTCGGACGGAAATAAACCATTAATCCCGACGTATTTCGTCGAGTTACGTCGATTTATGCAAAAAAAATTCATACCTTGTAACGCTTTTTAACGAATAAACTCGAAAAAACTTTTTCGCCCTCGGAATTTTTCTAAGTCCCAACGTACCGGCTCGGAATTTTTCTATGTTCCAACGACCGGTCGTGTCGGTCCAAACGTTTTTATATCCGTCTGCCGACGATATAAACGCTTAATCCCGACGTATTTTATCGAGTTATAACGATTTCTTGAAAAATATTCGTACGTTATAACGCTTTTTAACGAATTAATCGAAAAAGAGTGTTCGGTCCGAAAATTTTCTAAGTACGAACGACCGGCCGCATAGGTCCGTTTTTAAAAATCGTTCTCGGACGGAAATAAACCATTAATCCCGACGTATTTCGTCGAGTTACGTCGATTTATGCAAAAAAATTCATACCTTGTAACGCTTTTTAACGAATAAACTCGAAAAAACTTTTTCGCCCTCGGAATTTTTCTAAGTCCCAACGTACCGGCTCGGAATTTTTCTATGTTCCAACGACCGGTCGTGTCGGTCCAAACGTTTTTATATCCGTCTGCCGACGATATAAACGCTTAATCCCGACGTATTTTATCGAGTTATAACGATTTCTTGAAAAATATTCGTACGTTATAACGCTTTTTAACGAATTAATCGAAAAAGAGTGTTCGGTCCGAAAATTTTCTAAGTACGAACGACCGGCCGCATAGGTCCGTTTTTAAAAATCGTTCTCGGACGGAAATAAACCATTAATCCCGACGTATTTCGTCGAGTTACGTCGATTTATGCAAAAAAATTCATACCTTGTAACGCTTTTTAACGAATAAACTCGAAAAAACTTTTTCGCCCTCGGAATTTTTCTAAGTCCCAACGTACCGGCTCGGAATTTTTCTATGTTCCAACGACCGGTCGTGTCGGTCCAAACGTTTTTATATCCGTCTGCCGACGATATAAACGCTTAATCCCGACGTATTTTATCGAGTTATAACGATTTCTTGAAAAATATTCGTACGTTATAACGCTTTTTAACGAATTAATCGAAAAAGAGTGTTCGGTCCGAAAATTTTCGAAGTACGAACGACCGGCCGCATAGGTCCGTTTTTAAAAATCGTTCTCGGACGGAAATAAACCATTAATCCCGACGTATTTCGTCGAGTTACGTCGATTTATGCAAAAAAAATTCATACCTTGTAACGCTTTTTAACGAATAAACTCGAAAAAACTTTTTCGCCCTCGGAATTTTTCTAAGTCCCAACGTACCGGCTCGGAATTTTTCTATGTTCCAACGACCGGTCGTGTCGGTCCAAACGTTTTTATATCCGTCTGCCGACGATATAAACGCTTAATCCCGACGTATTTTATCGAGTTATAACGATTTCTTGAAAAATATTCGTACGTTATAACGCTTTTTAACGAATTAATCGAAAAAGAGTGTTCGGTCCGAAAATTTTCTAAGTACGAACGACCGGCCGCATAGGTCCGTTTTTAAAAATCGTTCTCGGACGGAAATAAACCATTAATCCCGACGTATTTCGTCGAGTTACGTCGATTTATGCAAAAAATTCATACCTTGTAACGCTTTTTAACGAATAAACTCGAAAAAACTTTTTCGCCCTCGGAATTTTTCTAAGTCCCAACGTACCGGCTCGGAATTTTTCTATGTTCCAACGACCGGTCGTGTCGGTCCAAACGTTTTTATATCCGTCTGCCGACGATATAAACGCTTAATCCCGACGTATTTTATCGAGTTATAACGATTTCTTGAAAAATATTCGTACGTTATAACGCTTTTTAACGAATTAATCGAAAAAGAGTGTTCGGTCCGAAAATTTTCTAAGTACGAACGACCGGCCGCATAGGTCCGTTTTTAAAAATCGTTCTCGGACGGAAATAAACCATTAATCCCGACGTATTTCGTCGAGTTACGTCGATTTATGCAAAAAAATTCATACCTTGTAACGCTTTTTAACGAATAAACTCGAAAAAACTTTTTCGCCCTCGGAATTTTTCTAAGTCCCAACGTACCGGCTCGGAATTTTTCTATGTTCCAACGACCGGTCGTGTCGGTCCAAACGTTTTTATATCCGTCTGCCGACGATATAAACGCTTAATCCCGACGTATTTTATCGAGTTATAACGATTTCTTGAAAAATATTCGTACGTTATAACGCTTTTTAACGAATTAATCGAAAAAGAGTGTTCGGTCCGAAAATTTTCTAAGTACGAACGACCGGCCGCATAGGTCCGTTTTTAAAAATCGTTCTCGGACGGAAATAAACCATTAATCCCGACGTATTTCGTCGAGTTACGTCGATTTATGCAAAAAAAATTCATACCTTGTAACGCTTTTTAACGAATAAACTCGAAAAAACTTTTTCGCCCTCGGAATTTTTCTAAGTCCCAACGTACCGGCTCGGAATTTTTCTATGTTCCAACGACCGGTCGTGTCGGTCCAAACGTTTTTATATCCGTCTGCCGACGATATAAACGCTTAATCCCGACGTATTTTATCGAGTTATAACGATTTCTTGAAAAATATTCGTACGTTATAACGCTTTTTAACGAATTAATCGAAAAAGAGTGTTCGGTCCGAAAATTTTCTAAGTACGAACGACCGGCCGCATAGGTCCGTTTTTAAAAATCGTTCTCGGACGGAAATAAACCATTAATCCCGACGTATTTCGTCGAGTTACGTCGATTTATGCAAAAAAATTCATACCTTGTAACGCTTTTTAACGAATAAACTCGAAAAAACTTTTTCGCCCTCGGAATTTTTCTAAGTCCCAACGTACCGGCTCGGAATTTTTCTATGTTCCAACGACCGGTCGTGTCGGTCCAAACGTTTTTATATCCGTCTGCCGACGATATAAACGCTTAATCCCGACGTATTTTATCGAGTTATAACGATTTCTTGAAAAATATTCGTACGTTATAACGCTTTTTAACGAATTAATCGAAAAAGAGTGTTCGGTCCGAAAATTTTCTAAGTACGAACGACCGGCCGCATAGGTCCGTTTTTAAAAATCGTTCTCGGACGGAAATAAACCATTAATCCCGACGTATTTCGTCGAGTTACGTCGATTTATGCAAAAAAATTCATACCTTGTAACGCTTTTTAACGAATAAACTCGAAAAAACTTTTTCGCCCTCGGAATTTTTCTAAGTCCCAACGTACCGGCTCGGAATTTTTCTATGTTCCAACGACCGGTCGTGTCGGTCCAAACGTTTTTATATCCGTCTGCCGACGATATAAACGCTTAATCCCGACGTATTTTATCGAGTTATAACGATTTCTTGAAAAATATTCGTACGTTATAACGCTTTTTAACGAATTAATCGAAAAAGAGTGTTCGGTCCGAAAATTTTCTAAGTACGAACGACCGGCCGCATAGGTCCGTTTTTAAAAATCGTACTCGGACGGAAATAAACCATTAATCCCGACGTATTTCGTCGAGTTACGTCGATTTATGCAAAAAAAATTCATACCTTGTAACGCTTTTTAACGAATAAACTCGAAAAAACTTTTTCGCCCTCGGAATTTTTCTAAGTCCCAACGTACCGGTTCGGAATTTTTCTATGTTCCAACGACCGGTCGTGTCGGTCCAAACGTTTTTATATCCGTCTGCCGACGATATAAACGCTTAATCCCGACGTATTTTATCGAGTTATAACGATTTCTTGAAAAATATTCGTACGTTATAACGCTTTTTAACGAATTAATCGAAAAAGAGTGTTCGGTCCGAAAATTTTCTAAGTACGAACGACCGGCCGCATAGGTCCGTTTTTAAAAATCGTTCTCGGACGGAAATAAACCATTAATCCCGACGTATTTCGTCGAGTTACGTCGATTTATGCAAAAAAATTCATACCTTGTAACGCTTTTTAACGAATAAACTCGAAAAAACTTTTTCGCCCTCGGAATTTTTCTAAGTCCCAACGTACCGGCTCGGAATTTTTCTATGTTCCAACGACCGGTCGTGTCGGTCCAAACGTTTTTATATCCGTCTGCCGACGATATAAACGCTTAATCCCGACGTATTTTATCGAGTTATAACGATTTCTTGAAAAATATTCGTACGTTATAACGCTTTTTAACGAATTAATCGAAAAAGAGTGTTCGGTCCGAAAATTTTCTAAGTACGAACGACCGGCCGCATAGGTCCGTTTTTAAAAATCGTTCTCGGACGGAAATAAACCATTAATCCCGACGTATTTCGTCGAGTTACGTCGATTTATGCAAAAAAATTCATACCTTGTAACGCTTTTTAACGAATAAACTCGAAAAAACTTTTTCGCCCTCGGAATTTTTCTAAGTCCCAACGTACCGGCTCGGAATTTTTCTATGTTCCAACGACCGGTCGTGTCGGTCCAAACGTTTTTATATCCGTCTGCCGACGATATAAACGCTTAATCCCGACGTATTTTATCGAGTTATAACGATTTCTTGAAAAATATTCGTACGTTATAACGCTTTTTAACGAATTAATCGAAAAAGAGTGTTCGGTCCGAAAATTTTCTAAGTACGAACGACCGGCCGCATAGGTCCGTTTTTAAAAATCGTTCTCGGACGGAAATAAACCATTAATCCCGACGTATTTCGTCGAGTTACGTCGATTTATGCAAAAAAATTCATACCTTGTAACGCTTTTTAACGAATAAACTCGAAAAAACTTTTTCGCCCTCGGAATTTTTCTAAGTCCCAACGTACCGGCTCGGAATTTTTCTATGTTCCAACGACCGGTCGTGTCGGTCCAAACGTTTTTATATCCGTCTGCCGACGATATAAACGCTTAATCCCGACGTATTTTATCGAGTTATAACGATTTCTTGAAAAATATTCGTACGTTATAACGCTTTTTAACGAATTAATCGAAAAAGAGTGTTCGGTCCGAAAATTTTCTAAGTACGAACGACCGGCCGCATAGGTCCGTTTTTAAAAATCGTACTCGGACGGAAATAAACCATTAATCCCGACGTATTTCGTCGAGTTACGTCGATTTATGCAAAAAAAATTCATACCTTGTAACGCTTTTTAACGAATAAACTCGAAAAAACTTTTTCGCCCTCGGAATTTTTCTAAGTCCCAACGTACCGGTTCGGAATTTTTCTATGTTCCAACGACCGGTCGTGTCGGTCCAAACGTTTTTATATCCGTCTGCCGACGATATAAACGCTTAATCCCGACGTATTTTATCGAGTTATAACGATTTCTTGAAAAATATTCGTACGTTATAACGCTTTTTAACGAATTAATCGAAAAAGAGTGTTCGGTCCGAAAATTTTCTAAGTACGAACGACCGGCCGCATAGGTCCGTTTTTAAAAATCGTTCTCGGACGGAAATAAACCATTAATCCCGACGTATTTCGTCGAGTTACGTCGATTTATGCAAAAAAATTCATACCTTGTAACGCTTTTTAACGAATAAACTCGAAAAAACTTTTTCGCCCTCGGAATTTTTCTAAGTCCCAACGTACCGGCTCGGAATTTTTCTATGTTCCAACGACCGGTCGTGTCGGTCCAAACGTTTTTATATCCGTCTGCCGACGATATAAACGCTTAATCCCGACGTATTTTATCGAGTTATAACGATTTCTTGAAAAATATTCGTACGTTATAACGCTTTTTAACGAATTAATCGAAAAAGAGTGTTCGGTCCGAAAATTTTCTAAGTACGAACGACCGGCCGCATAGGTCCGTTTTTAAAAATCGTTCTCGGACGGAAATAAACCATTAATCCCGACGTATTTCGTCGAGTTACGTCGATTTATGCAAAAAAATTCATACCTTGTAACGCTTTTTAACGAATAAACTCGAAAAAACTTTTTCGCCCTCGGAATTTTTCTAAGTCCCAACGTACCGGCTCGGAATTTTTCTATGTTCCAACGACCGGTCGTGTCGGTCCAAACGTTTTTATATCCGTCTGCCGACGATATAAACGCTTAATCCCGACGTATTTTATCGAGTTATAACGATTTCTTGAAAAATATTCGTACGTTATAACGCTTTTTAACGAATTAATCGAAAAAGAGTGTTCGGTCCGAAAATTTTCTAAGTACGAACGACCGGCCGCATAGGTCCGTTTTTAAAAATCGTTCTCGGACGGAAATAAACCATTAATCCCGACGTATTTCGTCGAGTTACGTCGATTTATGCAAAAAAATTCATACCTTGTAACGCTTTTTAACGAATAAACTCGAAAAAACTTTTTCGCCCTCGGAATTTTTCTAAGTCCCAACGTACCGGCTCGGAATTTTTCTATGTTCCAACGACCGGTCGTGTCGGTCCAAACGTTTTTATATCCGTCTGCCGACGATATAAACGCTTAATCCCGACGTATTTTATCGAGTTATAACGATTTCTTGAAAAATATTCGTACCTTCTAACACTTTTTAACGAGTTATTTGGAGGGGATCTTTCGGCCTTTTCGTAGCGGTGCGAAAAAATTCTAAGTTCCAACGTCCCGGTCACGTTGGTCCGGAGGATGAAATTTTTTAAAAAAATAAAGTGAAATCGTTACGTTCGACTAGATTTCGTCGATACGTAACGATTTCACTGATAATTTCGATGCGTTATAACGCTTTTTCCCGAGTTATTTCGAGTTGAACTTTCGGTACTTTCGTAACGGGGCGAAAAAATTCTAAGTTCCAACGTCCCGGTCACGTTGGTCCGGAGGGTGAAATTTTTTAAAAAAATAAAGTGAAATCGCTACTTTCGACTAGATTTCGTCGATACGTAACGATTTCACACAAAATTTCGATACGTTATAACGCTTTTTAGCGAGTTATTTCGAGTTGAACTTTCGGCCTTTTCGTAGCGGTGCGAAAAAATTCTAAGTTCCAACGTCCCGGTCACGTTGGTCCGGAGGATGAAATTTTTTAAAAAAATAAAGTGAAATCGTTACGTTCGACTAGATTTCGTCGATACGTAACGATTTCACTGATAATTTCGATGCGTTATAACGCTTTTTCCCGAGTTATTTCGAGTTGAACTTTCGGTACTTTCGTAACGGGGCGAAAAAATTCTAAGTTCCAACGTCCCGGTCACGTTGGTCCGGAGGGTGAAATTTTTTAAAAAAATAAAGTGAAATCGCTACTTTCGACTAGATTTCGTCGATACGTAACGATTTCACACAAAATTTCGATACGTTATAACGCTTTTTAGCGAGTTATTTCGAGTTGAACTTTCGGTACTTTCGTAACGGGGCGAAAAAATTCTAAGTTCCAACGTCCCGGTCACGTTGGTCCGGAGGACGAAATTTTTTAAAAAAATAAAGTGAAATCGTTACGCTCGACTAGATTTCGTCGATACGTAACGATTTCACGCAAAATTTCGATACGTTATAACGCTTTTTAGCGAGTTATTTCGAGTTGAACTTTCGGTACTTTCGTAACGATGCGAAAAAATTCTAAGTTCCAACGTCCCGGTCAGGTTGGTCCGGAGGACGAAATTTTTTAAAAAAATAAAGTGAAATCGCTACTTTCGACTAGATTTCGTCGATACGTAACGATTTCACTGATAATTTCGATGCGTTATAACGCTTTTTCTCGAGTTATTTCGACTCGAACGTTCGAACAGTGGCGAATATTTCAAAGACCCTGCGACGCAACGATACGCTCTTACGCGTTGCTCGCTCGCTCCGCTCGCTCGAAAAAAAATAGCCCAACCCAAAACCAATCCCTTTCGCGTTCGTTCTTCGATTTCATCGAAATCTTCGTTCGAACGCTTGGGATCGGTTTTGGGTTGGGCTATATTCGTCCGAGCGAGCGCAGCGAGCGAGCATTTGTCGCGATGATTTTCCTCGTTTTCGTCTCTCTCGTGAAACGGGAAAAAACGGGAAAAAACGCGAAAAAACGCGAAGAAACGGGAAAAAACGCGAAAAAACGTTTAAAAATATTTGAAAAAGCGCGCGCGCGCGCGCGCAAGACGAGCTGCGCAGAACGGCGTACCTTAAGAGAGTGTTACCTACTCCGGCGCATACCCGCTGATTCGGAGGTGCGCGCGCAGCGGTAGCACGAGCGGCTAAGTCCAGCGGCGTATTGCTTTTTACTGGCACGCGACAAAGTTGC
>NW_026099325.1:460000-462500 GCF_024542735.1 Bombus huntii
GGCATAGAAAAAACCAGTGGCCGTTGAAGGCGTTAGGTGAAATATGGCCTTTATTTCCTGTCTGACTTCGCTGTCCAGCAATCTTAGAACGCAGTCGCTCGGCGGGTTTACGAGAAGGTTATAGATATATCGGGGAAAGATGTACTTTATGATCAATTCTAGCTTCTGGCATGGTTTGAGAGAGAGCTTTCTAACCCTCCTCACCACACTCAGCAGCTCGGGAACAATTACGCCACAGTGTATGCCCTTCCATGGCCCCATTTTGGCACCTAGGTACCTGAAGGCCTCGTCGGGATCGATCGTTGGGATGGTGTTATTCCCAAGTTTAACTTTTGGTTCTTTAACGAACCAAGTTCGTCTTTCTGCGACTATTTGAAATATCTGACTTTTGTCCCGGGAGATGGTCATACCGAGGCCATTCAGATACTCGTTGAGCATATCCACTTGGCGCTGCGCTTCCCCGATATCGGCGCCGAGCAATACTACGTCGTCAGCGAAAGCCAGTACAGGGATCGTCCGTGAATCATTTATGTTTATCCCCCTGGTTTGATTCTCGATCAAATCCAGCAGTGGCTCCAAGCACAGATTGAATAGCAGCGGCGACAGAGGGTCGCCCTGCTTAACTCCCCTGAGGATCGTAATCTCGACCCCCATATTATTTTTAGTCTTGATCGTTGTCTTGCACTCACTATACATACAACCAATCAAGTCAGTAATGGGGGTCGGCACTCCCTTCCTCCTCAGGCAGGGAACAATTGCCGAATGAGGCACTGTATCAAAGGCTTTTGAGATATCCACTATTGTGAATATCCCGCCTTTCTTTTTCTTACTATGATCCAAGGCAGCGCTCAACAGGTCTATGTTAATTTTACAGCCGCTCTCGGCGGTGAATCCTTTCTGCCTTGGATTCAATACAATGCCCCTTCTTATCCTCCCGTCAATAATGGAGGAGAAAATACGGCCGAGAATGGGGCCAATAGTTATTGGCCTCCAATTCTCGACCAGGCTGCTATTCTTGTTTGCTTTTGGAATTAATGTTGTTCTATTTTCCTTCCATATAGGAGGAAAATAGGAATAATAAATCAAGATGTTGTATAGCTTAGTTAATATTATAGGCAGGCCGGGGATCAGAAGGTGTTCCTTCTGGAAACCATCCGGTCCTGCCGCAGCCTTCATTCTTATTTTGCTTAGTTTCTCCGCCACATCCTCAACAGCAATTGGCGGGAAGATTTCGCATAAGGACAGCTCGGGGGCTCTACCTCCTGGGACAGGGACTTCGACAGGTCCTGTCTGGCCCCATAGATCCTCGTAGAGTCCCTTCACTTCCTCAGCACTAGGTGGATCCCTAGCCGGTTGGAGGAAGGCCTGATCATCATTTATAACAGCATCAGCCAACCTCTTTGGATTTTCAGTGAACAACTCCTGGCAACGTGCGAAGGAGTATCTCTTTCTAGCGTTTCTGTTCTTTCTATTGCTATTTTGGTGTGCAATCCGTCTATTGTTTTCGTTTCTTGCCCTCTTTTTGTTTTTATTAATTTCTTGTAAAGCTCCATAGAGCGTGCATTTTATAAAATCATTTATAGCGCTCTCAAGGGCTTCCCTATTTCCCTTGAGAGAGACCCAGATAGTCATCAGTCGAGTGTGGACCCACCTTAAAACAGGTGGCACCTCGACTTGCGTCGAAATAGCGGACTCCAATTGGAGTTTCCACTCTTGATATTCTGAACCGCTGATTCCAGGCTCTTCAAAACACGCATTGCCTGGATCAACGGGATCGCACCCTCCCTCTGTCACCTGAGTTGGCTCTGTTTCCTCACCAATCAGTCTCAGCTTCTTTCGCTGATACCTGATTTGGTCGATCGTCTTGCTGGTGAGGATCTCGCTTATCATTTTATTGGGGAATTTGTGGTCCTTATAGGTCTCACAAAGT
The DNA here is from genome assembly GCF_024542735.1 of Bombus huntii. Classification (NCBI taxonomy): domain Eukaryota; kingdom Metazoa; phylum Arthropoda; class Insecta; order Hymenoptera; family Apidae; genus Bombus; species Bombus huntii. Next base: position 461,931 of record NW_026099325.1, read on the forward strand.
TCCCTTAATTGGGCCAACTCCTCCAACGTCCATTTTTTCTCAGGGGGGTCCGTTCCCCTTCTTTTGACGTTTCTTACGGCAGGGTGCGCATGCCGCTCGTGGGTAGACAGCCCTCTAAGCGTCCCAAAACTCATGGAGCAGGTTTCGCATCTGTGCGAGCCGCCAGCACTCTGACTCGTGCCTCTACAGTGAGGCAGGTGACATCTGGCCCCATGAAGCTTCGGGAAGCCTTTCCCACAGTCTTTGCATCTCCATTGGATGCGGGCTGTCACATGATGTTGTTCCAGGTGCCGCCCTAGGTCCGATAACGACAAAAAGAAAAGGTCGATTTCCCTTTTCTGGCAGACAGGGCAGGCAACCTGGTCACCCACGATCGGTACCATTATTTCGTTCGTGTCCGGGGATGTAGCCGGGTCGTCAACAGAAGTCCCCTCCAGAGCGGAAGAATCCGCCGCGGCGCCTCCGGGACCGAGAGACGCCACGTCCGAGGCTCTATCAGAGTTTCGATTTACCTTAAGAGAGTCATAGTTACTCCCGCCGTTTACCCGCGCTTTTTTGAATTTCTTCACG
>NW_026099325.1:767500-856562 GCF_024542735.1 Bombus huntii
AGGAAAAACATCATCGATGAGTCAGATGTCAAAACACGATGGAAATTGCTCGTTGTTAATTGAGCAAGTTTGATACAATTACACAAGCTAAAGATTTAACTTGAAATTTTTTTGAAGAAATTTATTTTTATTATACCTGATGTCAAGCGCGGTATTAAGTATCATGCTTTTATAACTATTGTTTTAAATATTTTTGTGTTGAAATAATGTCGTTTGGGTGTCTGTTTTGTACTGGAGGAGTACCCGAAATAATTATACTCGTCGCGTACAGCTAAACAGCTACAGGCAGTTGTTTGTATTCCTGGAACGCGTTGGATTCGTGTTTGCATGGTACGTTGATTGGAATGACTTAGAGGTGGGTTACTGGGGGTGCGAGTAATTATGTTTCAGCCAGGATTGGATAGAGAACGCGTTTAATCGGCGTTTAAAGATCCGCTTAAGATACACAAGCTCTGGTAGTTTCTAATTGGATCGTTATAGATGTCGAATCCTTTCTGCTAAATACGTTTTTCGGAGACATTAAGTTCATAAAGGTCATATTTTTAAAGAGGAGGAGAGAGGTGGTATGCATTGGATAAAGGTAACAATTTTATATGCAGGATGTTACGCCACGAGGCTCACCACAGGCTGTATTTTCTAACCTTCGCTCGTGGTCCTACAACGTCGCAGGCGGACCATCTTATCTGCCCGCCGGATCATATACAATGTATCGACGAGAGCATAGTTGTCGCCAAGCAGCGAGCTCTAGAAACGTCGATTTTTGACCGTTACGATTTTCACATAAGAAGAGGCATACGTGATCATAGGCGCGAGCGGTGGCCTGACCCGAGCATAGTGGGGGCCGTCTTCCAAATGAGACAAAGGAATAATCGAAGGGCGATCAGTTCCTTCTGACGAGTCAAACGTGACTCTTCGACAAATCTGACGAGTAAACGAATTTATCTAGAGAGTTCGCAAAGTCGAGTCAAATTTCTGTAACATAATCATCATATTATTGTAAAATATACTATTCTATGTTAACCTGTTAATACAGTGTTACATTCATTAAACCACCTCTGTTATCTTAACCGAAACAGGGAAACGACTATTTCGCGGCGTCGATTAACATAATCGTAGCGAGAATTTACGCCTCTCGCTGAAACGTTTTCCTAGCGACCGTGTCTCTCCGCGAACGGTCGTAACATTTGGTCCTTCGAGCCGGATACAGTGGCAAGTGAAAAGTGCACGCCAGTGACCTCCACTACCATACAGTGCCACGTGAATCCAATACAAACAGCAGCAGAAGCGTTACCACTCCAGCGAAGTCAGTAGCGCCAGGGACCATCAGTTTTGAAGAGGCATAACCCTCTTGAAAACGCAAGAACGCAACCACGCAGCCTCACGCCAACAACTAGACGGTCGACTTCAGTAAGAACACGTCTTACACATTAAACGAGACACACACGGTGACGAGTAACATTTAAACTCGCAACCGCAAGGTAAGCTCGTTCATTGCATTCTTCTCACAATCTGCTATACCAATGGAAAATACAGAGAAAATTACCTCCTTGCATCGGAGACGAGGCTTTCAAATCGGTCGATTTACCTTTCTATCGAAACGACTCGATGAATACGAAAAATCTAGACAACCGAATAAGGCCCATTTAACGGCCTATACGACACTACTCGACGACACGTGGAAACAATATCGATTGTTACAAGAGGAATTAGAAGATTTAGGCGAGATGGACGACGCGCGCGTTTCCGAAGTAACCGACACATATTACAATCTGGTAATACGAATACACACTCTCATGGATGATACACCAGCATCGTCGTCGAAATCACAAGGCTGCGAGTCTAATATCGCCGAGCCGACATCAATTAAACTGCCTGAAATTCACCTGCCTACTTTCGACGGTACCATCGAAAATTGGCATTCATTTTACGACTCCTTCTTATCCACTATCGATCGAAGCGAGCGACTTACACCCGTGCAGAAGTCCCACTACCTACGATCCTCTTTGACCGGAAAGGCCGCGCGAAGCATACAATCGTTAGATGTCACCGAGTTAAATTAATCGAACGCTATTGACGTTCTGATGGAAAAATTCGACTGCCACCGTCAAGTCTGCATGCGCCACTGGGACTTGATTTTTGACTATCCGAAAATAACCAAAGAGACACCCGAAGCGATAGATGATTTTCTTGAGACGGTCAAGGTAAACCTCCAAGCGCTAGAAAAACTCGGTGAACCAGTTACCTCAAATGTCGCTCTTATAAAATTATTCACGTCGAAGCTACCCTCAGCCATCATTCGCAAATGGCAGCGCACATTGCCGGACAGGAAAATGCCGTCATATACGCATCTGGTAGACTTTCTGAAAACACGGACGAACGGCGACAGGACAAGTTCAGCATCAACCGTGATAAAAAGAGAGTCCGATCAACACAAACGTCAGCGACCGAACGCACCGCGAAGTTACGCATTCACAACTACACATAATACGTTGGTGTGTCCGAATTGTCAAGGACAACACGAATTATGGAATTGTGATGTCTTCAAAGCAAAGTCGCCTAAAAAACGCCTTGAAATCGCCAAGAGGGCGTCTCTATGTACCAATTGTTTAGGTAAGGGACACGCTATTACTCATTGCTCCGCCGGTTCATGTCGCATCTGCAGGCAGCGACACCATACATACCTACATCAAGACCATGGTCATAGCAAATCACGACCACGTGTAAGCCGATCATCGAGCGGTCGATCATCGAGCGATCGATCATCCAACGGTCGATCTTCGCCTAGTTCACCGACCCCGCGATCGTCACATCGTTCGAGACGCGCATCCACGTCTCCCCGATCGTCTCCCCGATCGTCTCCGCGAACATCTCCGAAACGTGAATCTCGGTTATCGCGAACGACGGCATCGGGATCAAATATATCGTCCAGTCCTAGACGACAAGGAAAACAATGACGTCATCAAACGACCTTGTTAGGGACCGAACCACAGAAAACGGACTCATTGACCTCGCTTCCTTCTGAACCACTGCAGCACGATTTGTTAGTCACAGCGCAGGTCAACATATTGAACAATAAAGTTCAACCATTCCGTTGTAGAGCTCTGCTAGACACCGGCTCTAGCATGAACTTTATCACCGAAAAACTCGCTGATTCGCTAAAACTTAACCAACGGAAACGTTAGGTCCCAATCGGAACACTCAACACGTTATCGACAACCTCGAAACGTTCCATCACTGCCACGATCATCTCCATCGACGGCACATACGAACGCACCTTGACGTTCCTAATCATACCGACAATATCGCCTTGGGTCCCAGATCAACCCGTAGATCGCTCAATAATACATATACCGAGGAATCTCCAACTAGCCGATCCAAGATTCCATAGGCCTGCGCCGATCGAAATATTGTTGAGCGCCGGACCAACGCTAGCATCACTCTGTGTCGGCCAACTTGACATCAGTCAAGCAAACGGGCCCGACTTGCGTCTGCAAAAAACGCGATTCGGATGGGTCATCGGGGGGAGCCCAACCTCGCAATCATCAGCACTCGCATTTCACGCCTTCACGACGGCTTTACAGGCGGACCCCGCCCGTGTTTGGGAAATCGACGAAGGACCGCCCACTGCACACATTTCGGAAGCGGAACGACAGTGCGAAGAACACTTTCGAAATCACGATCAACGCACCAACGAAGGGCGATACATGGTCGCTCTCCCATTCAACGAAACAATTCCTTCGCTTGGATCCTCTAAGACAATGGCGATGAAGCGACTCATTTTCCTCTGTCGTCGATTCCAACGAGACAAACGATTCGAAGCCGACTATCGCGCCGTGATACAAGAATATGTGGAATTAGGACACATGACGAAGATTACCACGGACAACTGCACGGACGACGGATATTTTCTGCCACATCACGGCGTGATCAAAGAGTCCAGCCAAACTACAAAACTCCGAGTTGTGTTTGACGGATCTGCACCAACCACCACCGGAGTTTCATTAAACGACGTACTTCATACGGGACCGAAACTACAAGATGACTTATTCTTCATCCTTCTAAGATTTCGTTCTCATCAATGCGTCATTACATTCGATGTCGAAAAGATGTATCGACAATTTCTTGTGCGTCCAGAGGATCGAAAATTTCAACAAATTTTGTGGCGTAATTCTGATGGAGAAGTTGACACCTATCAACTTAATACAGTGACATTCGGGCTGTCAGCGGCCCCTTATCTAGCCATTCGGTGCCTCAAACAACTGGCGGACGACGAGGGACATCGGTACCCACGAGCGGCGACGGTCTTACAGCGAGACTTCTACGTCGACGATGTTCTCACAGGAGTTGATAGAAAGGTCGAGGCACGATCATTGAGAACGGAGCTCACGGAACTGGCCGGCTTAAACATTCGAAAATGGGCATCGAACGACCGGGAACTGCTACGAGGACTTTTCGAGCAGGACATAAACGACAAGCTGCTACTAGGCGAATCGCAAACCTTCAAAACTCTGGGTGTGGTTTGGAATTCCTTTGACGATTCGATCCTATATTCCGTAAAAATTAATTCTACCGCCTCTCGAATCACGAAGAGAACAATCAGCTCCGAAATCGCCAAGATCTACGACCCCCCTGGATTATTGGCACCAGTGATCGTTCGTGCTAAGATGCTGCTCCAACGACTCTGGACTTTAAAAATTGATTGGGACGAATCTCTACCGGCTGACGTGCACACGGAATGGAGCAAATATTATGCACAGCTGCCATTATTGAATAACGTGAAGTTTCCACGTAAAACGATAATCAAGGCTGCAGCGGAAATTAAATTACACGGGTTCTGTGACGCTAGCGAAAGGGCTTATGGGGCATGCGTTTACCTTCGCACCATCACTCCGGATGGTCATGTCTGGACACGACTCCTCACTGCAAAATCAAAGGTGGCTCCACTGAAATCACAAACCATTCCAAGGCTGGAACTGAGTGGAGCACTTCTTCTCGCATCATTGGCCACCACAGTCCTTCAAGCTTTATCAAGCAACATTTCTCGGACTGTTTACTGGACGGATTCTACAATCGTACTTCATTGGATCAATACATCACCCCATACGCTGAAAACCTTTGTCGCTGATCGTGTGACAGAAATTCAGCAGAAGACTCACACCTCAGATTGGCGTCACATTCCCACTGCCGATAACCCTGCAGATCTCATATCTCGAGGCCAATCACCCGAAGATTTCCTGCGACCAACCATTTGGCAACATGGTCCGGAATGGCTCCAACAACCAGAAAGATACTGGCCGACGTGGAACCCAGTACCATTAACTGAAATACCAGAGGAGAAGAAAGCAACATGTCTGGCCGTGACTCCTGCTGACCACAGTCTACTGGAGAGATTTTCTTCTTGGCCCAAGCTGATTAGAATTACCGCTCGTTGCCTCCGATGGAGACAAAAACAGGATCGAGGGAGACCTCTAACCACACATGATTTAACCAATGCGCATAACAAATTGGTCAAACTGTTACAATTCTGTTATTTTTCAGATGAAATCCGCACTCTCCGAACAGATCGAAATTCTGCAGTGAAGGGGAAGCTGCAACGACTCAATCCATTTCTGGACAAAGACGGGATGTTGCGAGTCGGAGGCCGACTCAGTCACTCACCAATGCCGTTCAGTCAGAAACACCCAATCATTGTACCCAAATCCTCAGTCACAGCACTCATAATCGAGCATGAACACCTCATCAATCTCCACTCCGGAACTCAAGCTACCTTATACGCCTTAAGAAGATCTTATTGGCCTATCGACGGCCGTAGTCACGTTTGGAGCACGCTGAAGATGTTCGTCCGTTGCTGCCGAGCTAATCCACCTCCAGTGGATTACGTATTGGGCGACCTCCCAGCCTCACGGATAACGGAATCTCGACCGTTTACCAACGTCGGAATAGATTATTGCGGACCGTTTTACATCAAAGAACGAAAGGATCGCAACCGACGCAAAATTAAGGTATATGTAGCAATCTTTATATGTCTTGAAGTCAAAGCAGTCCACATCGAGCTGGTCAGCGACCTCACTAGCGAGGCCTTCATTGCTGCTCTGCGAAGATTCATCGCTCACCGAGAATTCTGTGTGACAATTTACTCCGACAACGGTACCATCTTCGCTGGCGCCAACAATGAATTACGAGAGCTCCGAAATCTCCTGCAATCCGACGATCATAAGGTAAAGGTTCAGTCCCTTTTAGTCGACCGACGGATCGAATGGCTCTTCATTCCTCCCAACTCACCTCACTTCGGAGGGCTATGGGAAGCTGCAGTGAAATCCTTCAAACGACATTTCAGGCGTGTCGCAGGTAACGAGCTCTTGACATTCGAAAATTTAAATACACTTATCATTGAAATCGAGTCTATCCTCAACTCCCGTCCGCTGACTCCAGTATCATCTGATCCATTACAACACAGGGTGGGGATACATGGGAGGCAGACGTAGAGAGGACGGAGCTGCGTGCGTAATCGAAATCTCCGGAAAACTGGAGAGCCTGGGCAAGGGAGGTAACCAGAGTGGAGGACTAGTGCCTGTGAGCGCAAAACGGGTGTGGATACGGGACGTCCGGCTTGGACAAGGAGGAGTTAAAGGAGGACGGAATGGTTGTCGGTTGCTCACCTGGACATCAACGCCCGGGGCGTTCGTCCACGGAGCCCTGCTGGAACGCGGCAACGGATACGCCGCGGTCGAGTGGGCAGGGATGATGGTGGTGGGGGTGTACGTGTCACCTAACAGTGGACGGGCAGCGTTCGAAGAATTCCTAGACGGAGTTGGCGACTGCGTCAGGCGACGACTCCCACGACAAGTGCTCGTCCTGGGAGACTTCAACGCGCACTCCACGGAATGGGGGAACGCCAGGGCCAACGCGCGGCCGCACGCTATCAAACTGGGCCGCGGGACTTGGACTTCTGTTAGTGAACAGGGGCTCGACCAGTACCTGCGTGACGTGCAGAGGGAGCTCCATTGTTGACATAACATGGGCCTCCCCCGAGGCATTCAGGCGGATCTCAGGCTGGAGAGTGGCCGAAGGGGTCGAGACGCTGTCGGACCACCTCTACATATTGATGGAGGTGGACGCACCTGGACCTGGAATGCCGGCGACAAACGACGGGCGCGGCCCGCCGAGGGGGAGACACGCGCGCTTACCGCCTAGATGGAAAATAAAGGAGAGGAATGAAGATCTACTCCGGGCGGCGGCTATAGCAACAGCTTGGAGCTGGGAGGCCTCGGCAACGACGACCGAAGCAGACGTGGAAGAGGAGGCCGAGAACCTGCGACAAGCCATGACAGCAATCTGCGACGCATCCATGCCACGGGCCACACCGGGCACGGTGCGAAGCAGAGCAGTTTACTGGTGGAACCCCGACATCGCGGAACTGAGGACGAGATGTGTCCGGGCCCGAAGACAGTACCTAAGGGCCTGCCGCTGGCGACGACGCGACGAAGAAGAAGTCTCCTTGCGCTACCGGACGTACCGCGCGCTACGGTGCTCGCTACAAAGGGAAATTAAAAAAGCGAAGGACTGTGCCTGGTCCGAACTGGTCGAAACAGTCGAGTCGGACCCATGGGGGAGGGCATACAGTGACACAGAAACTACGCGCGAAGGGCACCCTGACAACGGCGGAAATGGAACCTGCGCTGCTGACGCGGATCACCGGAACGCTCTTTCCCCCACAAGAGAACAGAGCGGCGGAACGGCCACGGTAAACGACACGACCGCTGGAATGGAGGGACGACTGGGAAGTCACGGAGGAGGAGATATGGGAGGCAACCAGAAGAATGACCGTCCGCAACGTGGCACCGGGCCCGGACGGAATCCCTGGCCGGATCTGGGGGGAAGTGATGGGGGTCATGGCCCCCAGACTCCGGCACCTCTTCACAAGATGCCTGAGGGAGGGAGTCTACCCCCGGGCGTGGCGGACGGCGAGGCTGGTCCTGCTCCATAAAGAGGGCCGACCGACGACCTCGCCGTCAGCGTACCGGCCGATATGCCTACTGGACGAGGTCGGCAAACTACTCGAGAGGGTAGTCGCCGCCCGCTTGGAACGACACATAGCGGGCCAAGTGCCAGGTTTGCACGAAAGCCAGTACGGCTTCCGGAAGGGGGGCTCGACGATTGACGCGGTCAGACGCGCACGAGCGATTGCGGAGGACATGGTCTCCCGGAAAGGCGTGGCGCTGGCGGTTTCCCTGGACATCGTCAACGCGTTCAACACCGTGCCATGGGATAGGATAGTGACGGCCCTGGAGCACTTCGAGGTTCCCAGCTACCTCGTCCGATTGATCCGAGCCTACCTCGACGACAGGTGGGTGTGTTAGACCAGTAAGGAAGGAGAGGAAAAGCGATCCGTTGAGCGTGGCGTCCCGCAGGGCTCGGTGCTGGGCCCCATACTATGGAACGTTGCGTACGACGAGGTACTACGATGCCCGCTACCCCTAGGCGCGGCCATTGTATGCTATGCGGACGACACCCTAATCCTGGTCGAGGGTCGTGGCTGGCACGAGACGCTGCGCATTGGCGGAATCGCAACGGCCTGTGCGACCCGTGCCGTGAACGAACTGGGCCTGAGAGTCTCCCCTGCGAAGTCGGAGGCCACCTGGTTCTTTGACAGGAAGAGGCGAGGGACACCACCGCCCGGCCTATGCATAAACATGGCAGGTAAAACCGTCCGGGTGGGATCACAGATGAAGTATCTGGGACTCACCATCGACAGCCAGTGGACGTTCGAGCCGCACTTCGACTCACTGATCCCGAAGGTGTCAGCGGCTGCCAATGCCCTGTGCGGCCTACTACCGAACATCGGCGGGGCCGGAGACGCGGTGCGCCGACTTTACGAGGGCGTCGTTCGGTCACGAGTGATGTACGGGGCCCCAGTATGGGCGGACGACCTGATGGCAAGCCGTCGCAGCATTCTGCTCCTGAGAAGGCTACACAGAATGACCGCCATCAGAATCATTAGGGGATACCGGACGGTGTCGCACGCGTCGGCGTCCACCCTAGCCGCGTCCCCCCCGGGGGAGCTGCGGGCGCTGGCGCTCAAAAAGAGATACACCCGCCGGAGAGAATGGCACCCGGGAGAAGACCCCACCGAGCAGGCGGCTCCAAACGACACAGGAACCGCCGAGGAGGACACATGGAACCTGTGGCGATCCCAACTGATCAACGGGAGAAGCGAACACCGAGGCGCGGATGCGGTCCTACCAAACTGGGGGGCATGGAGGAGCCGCCACGGCCTCCCACTCACATTCAGGATGACACAAGTACTCTCCGGACACGGCGTGTTCGGCGAGTTCCTGAAGAGAATAAGGCGAGAGACGACAGACATCTGCCACGACTGCGGAGAGGACAGGGACACAGCGCAGCACACCCTGGAGCTCTGTCCGGCGTGGGAGCTGCCCCGCTACACCCTGGCGACACGCCATAGGAGAAACGTTGATCCCCTCAGCGATTGTGGAAGCGATGTTGAGAGGGTCACAGGAATACGAGGCCGTCCGCCTCTTCTGCGAGCGAGTTATGCTCGCGAAGGAGCGAGCGGAAAGGGAGAGGAAGAAAAACTCTCACCCCTGCAGGATAAGACGATGGAGACGGAAGGCAGTCAGACGACCCAGAGCCACCCCGCCACCACCCCAACGGACTACGACCAGAAGAAGTGACATCACTAGGGGCAACAACCTCACCCTAACGCCTACTCAATAGCCGGCTCGAACAAGAGAACGCGAGAAGGGAATGCAACTGAAGTTAATTCATAAGAGATTCCTGGAGCACCTCTGTCACGCGCATAAGATGGTCATCGTGGAGTTTTAGGCGGTAGGAGTCCGACACTACTCTGCTGTTACGCGATTAGTGCAGCAGCGGAGTGTCCATGAGGATTTCTCCACGTACAAAAAAAAAAAAGTATCATCTGATCCAAACGATCATCTTGTCCTCACTCCCGGTCACTTTCTCATCGGATATTCTTTAACAAGTTTTCGAGAACGAGATTTCAGGGACACTCCATCCAATCGTCTCTCCAGCTGGCAACATATTCAAAAGGTCAAACAACATTTCTGGCGCCGCTGGCAACGAGTGTACCTGAATGAGCTAGACATCCGAAACAAATGGAGCAAGGGCCGTCACTTCATACGAGAGGGCACCATCGTCATTCTCCGAGAAGACAACGTTCCCCCAATGCAATGGCCATTGGGCAAAATCATCAAGGTCCATCCAGGCGCAGACGGCATCATACGGACGGCTACCGTTCGAACAGCAACGAGCACCCTGGATCGGAGCATCAAGCGGATGGTACCACTACCGAGCATAACGACTCCAGATGACTCCGAAACAATCAACAGCACCGAAGTCTGACCAGAGATCCTCACAACATCATACTATATTACTTGATCGGTACCCTCTCAACGGGGGGAGTATGTTACGCCACGAGGCTCACCAGAGGCTATATTTTCTAACCGTCGCTCGCGGTTCTACAACGTCGCAGGCAGACCATCTTATCTGCCCGCCGGATCATATACAATGTATCGACGAGAGCATAGTTGTCGCCAAGCAGCGAGCTCTAGAAACGTCGATTTTTGACCGTTACGATTATCAAACAAGAAGAGGCATACGTGATCATAGGCGCGAGCGGTGGCGTGACTCGTGCATAGTGGGGGTCGTCTTCCAAATGAGGCAAAGGAATAATCGAAGGGCGATCAGTTCCTTCTGACGAGTCAAACGTGACACTTCGACAAATCTGACGAGCAAACGAATTAATCTAGAGAGATCGCAAAGTCGAGTCTAATTTCTGTAATATATTCATCATATTATTGTAAAATATATTATTCTACGTTAACCTGTCAATACAGTGTTACATTCATTAAACCACCTCTGTTATCTTAACCAAAACAGGGGAACGACTATTTCGCGGCGTCGATTAACATAATCGTAGCGAGAATTTACGCCTCTCTCTGACGCGTTATCCTAGCGAACGCGTCTCACCGCGAACGGTCGCAACAAAGGATGATTATTGTAAACATTGAATATAATTGGGGAAAATTGAGAAACTGGTGCAAATTGTTGTATTATAAGCTGCAGGCTTGGTGCTGTGTCTATCTCTTATCACTTTAATACAATGTATGAGACATTTGTATGGCGTTTTTTGATAATGGAAAACGTGTTCGTGCTGTATGTTTTGCATTCAATAACAGGAAATGGTTCTGCAATTTCAGTGATTCAAAGTACTTGCAGTATAATGATAAGCATAATACAATATAAATTTGCATTTCATCCGGCTGCTGAGGGAAATACGTGTTTGACAATGGAACAGATCATTGCTAAGAGAGGAAAAAACGAACAGATTGTGTATCTATAATCTATTCCAAATTAAGATCATCGTTTCACGTTTAATATTTTAGATCTGCCGAAGGTAATTCACATTTCATTGTGATGACCGTATACATTGAAGCTATATCTGACCTTGCTATTTTTTGTTATTTGCGAAAGTATGTAGGATGTATAATAGACAAATATAGGGAGGATACAAATAGTCTTAACTCTTCTGCAGAAGGAGAAAGAAAAATAAAGGGTGATAAGAAAATGGGCATACCATACAAATAATTTCAATATAAAGTCATTTTAAGCATGCTAATGAAAGCATGGTAAGCATGGTAGTGTTCAATTGTTAGAAATATGTAATACCCAAATATGAAATTTGTATTATTTAAGTGTTTCAAAATGTTGGGTATTCCTGGGTGGACACTTATAACTTTTGCTTTGGAAGTTGAAGAAAATTACATTTATGACGTGAATTTTGTAATAAGCCACCTGCTCTATGGGAAAGTCATATTGCGAAAGGCATCTAAACAAGTATGTATTGTTTAAATATTATTGCTTTTATTATACTCGCAAAAAAAGAAATAATGTGGTGTTAATACAATGAGTCATAAAATGTTCAAATGCGTTGCGTCAAAATATTTATGACAATTTTTATATTTATAAAAGCTTTGTCTTGTTTTAATTACATAAGTACATGATAGTTGTAACAAATTTTTGTTCCATCAGTTTTCCGGCAGGTAAAAATCAAAATATACTCATTGAAGTCAAATGTTTTTCAGATTGAAAATTGCAAATTTAATATAATTGTTTTACGGATTAAACAGTTTTCTCTTAGGTGGAATAATTACTTAAAACATATTACTTGTGCTTTTGATACGCTGAGAACCGAAGAAGATCTCGTTGATGTAAATTTAAGCTGCGAAGGAAAAAGGAATAAGAGCAGACAAACTGCTATTATCTGCATGTAGTACATATTTTAGAGATTTATTTAAGGTAAAGTGAAATTAAGAATTTAATAATTTGTTACTGTTAACATATATTTTGTAAATGATACTTATTCTATTTTACGAAAATCCATGTCAGCATCCTGTTATAATATATAATAATAATGTAAAATTCGATGATTAGGCTGCATTGGTTGATTTTATGTATCAGGGAGAAGTAAATGTAGTTCGAGAACAATTGGCTAGTTATTTAACAACCGCTGAACTGCTTGCTGTTCAGGGCCTTGCCGATGGTATAGGAAAAGATAATGATAGTTTAGTAGAGGTATGTTTTTCAAAATTGTTAAATATGATTAGATATTTTCTGCTTAAATTAAAGTAATACAATTGTATCACGTTAAACTGTGTTTCGGGATGACATTTTTATATGACGCAATTTTATTTGATACTAGTGCTTCAAAAAAATAATTAAAAGTCAACAGATCTTGTTTATATATTTGATTTGAATGTAATTTAATATATTATTTTTACAAGATTTATGTTCGATATACATATACATTTATTTAGTTACTATTCTCTGCTTATTTCATACGAATTTCATAGTCTACAGCCTACTTTATCTATTATGTGTGTAACCTAAAATCATTGGAATAATTATTCTTGCATCAACATTAATGTACGTGCCAAATAATACGTGCAGTACACCTTCATACGCTATTGATTATTTCCTGTAAATGAAGAATTTTAATATAATGTACAAAATATATAAAATTTAGCATTAAAATTGTCGCACATATATTTAAAAATTAATTGGATTAAAGAATTTTTCAAAATTTCTGAGAATGTAAGGCCAACGTAAGATTTTACACGGAACTAGTTTCCATTTTCGCGCGTAAGACTACGTCATAAAGACAGAGGAGGGGGTATAGACAGCGTACTTCAGACGCGCAGCGTAGACTTCCCTTAGTCATCTTACGACTGTGCTGTGAGGAGGGTGTTTTGCTCGGTGGTTTCAAATCCTTTGTGTGCAGTTGTGTGAATCTCTTCTGTATTGTTCTACAACAAACAGGAGCCGGATACAGGTTGGTATACTTTTTACTTACTCAATAATTAGGTGAAATAATTGAGAAAGCATGGCGAGGACAAAGAAGGGACTTTCGAAAACTAACGCCGACAAGCCAGAAACTGAACGGTTACTAACTTGGATTGACGAAGTTCGCCGCAAAAGATCAAAGTGTCGCCGAAAGCGCAGACGCGATTTACGGATTGAAGCAATGCTGACGTGCGCTCTTTCCAAAGCTAAAAATGATTTACGCATCCGGCGATTATCAGCAGCTTCAAAATGGCAGAAATTTAAAAAACAATGCTTGAAGAAGAAGGTAAATTATACAAATTATGAGCTCTACAATGGTGAGGACACGGAAAATCCGGGATCGTCTCAACAGAATCCCCGGGAGGAGCCATCGTGTCCTGAATTGGGCAGTTCAGACGATGTCGTGTCTAAGTTGGCAGAAATAAAAATAACGTTGCAACGCTGAAGTAGCGGGAAAAATGCAAGCGATCAGGTTTGGAAGACCTAACTGTGACAAGAGGATTTCTCGCAACGTTTTATCTACCAAATGCGTAGAAATTTCAACAACTATATGGAATCTCGAGCGATTACGGAGCACCGCGTATTACGTCGGTGCTGCAAGAATAGAAATTGCATTACTATCTTGATGTATATATGGATATTTTCTGGTTGCAGTCTCACCGTTCGAGATGGCATTGGGACAAGCGGAGGGAGTTGGTGTTCGCAACGATGCTGAAGCGTACTGCACGCTCGGGGACCCCATGTTCTCCAGTCTCTGCGCCTTTCGTTGGCTTAGTTTATATATTATATTGTATGCATTGGTTTGGTAATATACGTAATAATGAGCGTTCGAAGTATGTTCGAAGAGTGTTTGATCCGATATTTTTTAACTTCAGAAATATATACTTTGCATGTCTTATATTTTAAAGAAAATTTGTATAGTACATTTTAGCTTGTAGATTTAGTAGTATCGTTTCTAATATTCGCTCCATTATTCTGTACGTCAAGATTTTGTATATTTGCTTAATGTTGATTAACAGTTTTGTAGACTTTAAGAAATGAAATGAAATTAATAAAATTTGGAAAATGTTTACAATTTTTCTGCAATCTTCTAGTTCATATTAATGGCAAAAGTGCTTTTCTGCCCCGCATACTACACATAACAAAATTCTGTCGCAGGCAAGAGACCCGTACATGTACCCAGGCTGTTGGCCGTCATCGGCAACATTATTTGGCCTGTCTGTGTATGAGATAAGGAGCGACGAGAGAGGATTGGTACGGCATAAGGAAGGGGGGAAATGTGTTTCTTTTTAGAAAATCGTGCATGAAGTTTTCTGGCTGACGAATGGGTTGCACCATGATCAAGTTGTACATAAACGTCTCATCTCTCCACACTTCCGTATCTTGAACATCCAAGCATCAACTAATTCGAAAATCGTCTGACGCGCGATACTCATAGGCTTATTGTGACGAACTACAGCTAATTGTAGCAAATCTTATTTGGTGGGCTCTAATACCTTTCGTACGTTATCTGGGCAAATGTGTTTTCTCATGTCCGGGAAAGTTTTTTCATAGCTTGTACCACCAGGTTGTATGGGAGTTGTCGAAGCACACAAGACAAGCCTCCGGTGAATATCAATAAGGAGAGACAGCGCTAGGGGTAATGGCCCCCCCTAACGCCAATTCAATAGTCAGGAAATATTAGGACTGGCTAGAACTAGAGAACGCGTGAAGGGGGTGCAACTGAAGTTAATTCATAAGAGAATCCTGGAGCACCTCTGTCATACGCGTCGGGTGGTCATCGTGGAGTTTTAGTCGGTAAGAGTCCGACACTACTCTGCTGTTACGCAATTACTGCAAAAGCGGAGTGTCCATGAGGATTTCTCCACGTAAAAAAAAAAAAAAAAAAAAAAAAAAAGGTTGTATGTTAGTTACTCTGGCTTATCAATATGCCCTGTTCAATGTTGGCCAAGCTGAATAATGTCACAGGCCTCTATCTTCCTTAATAAGAGCTGTAGGGGATCGAATAATGAGACTACCAATATGTGTACTCGTTAGTGTATTTAAAACAGATCTTGTCGCGAAACGATATCTATACAGACGTTTAGTCACAGTTTATACTGAATCGTTTGCGATCACGTTCGTTTAGTCATAATCGTCAGAAGAAGGTCAAAAGATACAAATTCGTCTTGTTTTACGGTTACACGTAGCGGCGCCATTGTTTTCCCCGGAGTTTATAATTCCTTACAATTCCTCTCGATATTCCGAAGCAAAACAACAACATGGTTTGAAGCAAATTCTAACTCTTATGCCGCTACAGAGCTTTTTGAGGTATGGAGTAAATTGAATGCATCTTTGTTGAGTCTAGATGGTCCAGAATGGCGAACTACCGCAAGTAGAGCAACTAATCGAAATAATAGACACGCACATATACGTAATATGTTTAACATGGATAGGAAATTGGTTTGAAATTTAACAATCATTGCAATAATTACGTAGGTTCGGAAGTCGTATTACTAGATACTTATTGTAATATCGTAAAGTAATTCGAATTAGAAATCAGTTGAAAATAGAGAAACCGTGTACGTCGTGTTTCTGTACTTCGTTTACATGCAAGAGTGCCTACGTGAATAAAGGCACGTAGTTGGTAGTTCTTACATAGGTATGAGGGAAACAATAGACAACGTTAGAAGAAGGACGGTTTCGCTACGCAAGGCGAGTCGAAAAGTGTGCGTGTTGCGAGAATCAGAGCTAATTGAGTCGTCGAAGAGTAGAGTCGTTAGAGGTATCGAGTCGTCGAAGAGCAGAGTCGTGAGAATTGATAGAGTTGTTAGAGAGAGAGAGAGTGTGTGTGTGTTAGATTCGTTGTGACGAGAGTGGTCAAATAACTGTAAAGTTATTTGATATAGATACGAGTATTGCATTTAGTTTCCGTTAAATAAATATCGTTTCCTGTCCAATTTATATTTGTATATTCAATTTAATATTAATAAATTGTAAGTAATCGGGAAAAGATTTCTATCCTTATTTTCCGATTTTACATTATTTTCACAGATTTCAATTCACTTATTCATTGATTGATATTAGGACAAATGAGGAACTTCGCATCTAGTTAGATTAACAAATAAAATGTATTGTTCCTGATAAATGGTATGCGGAATAGTATAGGAAATAAAAGACTGGTTTATATTACCGTTCAAGTGACTGATAGTAGGAAAGCAGTGATGGAACATGAGGCAACGTAATATAAAATTGAATCCCTGAGTATAGCATGCAGATAATATTTTGAGTGTTGACGGAGGACAAAATTATGCACATTCCTTTTTCGATTCCGAGGAAATACATCAGCGATGAGTCAGTTGTCAAAACACGATGGAAATTGCTCATTGTCAATTGAACAAGTTTGATATAATTACACAAGCTTAAGATTTAACTTGAAATTTTTTTGAAGAAATTTATTTTTATTATACCTGATGTCAAGCGCGGTATTAAGTATCATGCTTTTATAACTATTGTTTTAAATATTTTTGTGTTGAAATAATGTCGTTTGGGTGTCTGTTTTGTACTGGAGGAGTACCCGAAATAATTATACTCGTCGCGTACAGCTAAACAGCTACAGGCAGTTGTTTGTATTCCTGGAACGCGTTGGATTCGTGTTTGCATGGTACGTTGATTGGAATGACTTAGAGGTGGGTTACTGGGGGTGCGAGTAATTATGTTTCAGCCAGGATTGGATAGAGAACGCGTTTAATCGACGTTTAAAGATCCGCTTAAAATACACATGCTCTGGTAGTTTCTAATTGGATCGTTATATATGTCGTATACTTTCTGCTAAATCCGTTTTTGGGAGACATTAAGTTGAAAAAGGTCATATTTTTAAAGAGGGGGAGAGAGGTGGTATGCACTGGATAAAGGTAACAATTTTATATGAAGGATAATTATTGTAAACATTGAATATAATTGGGGAAAATTGAGAAACTGGTGCAAATTGTTGTATTATAAGCTGCAGGCTTGGTGCTGTGTCTATCTCTTATCACTTTAATACAATGGATGAGACATTTGTATGGCGTTTTTTGATAATGGAAAACGTGTTCGTGCTGTATGTTTTGCATTCAATAACAGGAAATGGTTCTGCAATTTCAGTGATTCAAAGTACTTGCAGTATAATGATAAGCATAATACAATATAAATTTGCATTTCATCCGGCTGCTGAGGGAAATACGTGTTTGACAATGGAACAGATCATTGCTAAGAAAGGAAAAAACGAACAGATTGTGTATCTATAATCTATTCCAAATTAAGATCATCGTTTCACGTTTAATATTTTAGATCTGCCGAAGGTAATTCACATTTCATTGTGATGACCGTATACATTGAAGCTATATCTGACCTTGCTATTTTTGTTATTTGCGAAAGTATGTAGGATGTATAATAGACAAATATAGGGAGGATACAAATAGTCTTAACTCTTCTGCAGAAGGAGAAAGAAAAATAAAGGGTGATAAGAAAATGGGCATACCATACAAATAATTTCAATATAAAGTCATTTTAAGCATGCTAATGAAAGCATGGTAAGCATGGTAGTGTTCAATTGTTAGAAATATGTAATACCCAAATATGAAATTTGTATTATTTAAGTGTTTCAAAATGTTGGGTATTCCTGGGTGGACACTTATAACTTTTGCTTTGGAAGTTGAAGAAAATTACATTTATGACGTGAATTTTGTAATAAGCCACCTGCTCTATGGGAAAGTCATATTGCGAAAGGCATCTAAACAAGTATGTATTGTTTAAATATTATTGCTTTTATTATACTCGCAAAAAAAGAAATAATGTGGTGTTAATACAATGAGTCATAAAATGTTCAAATGCGTTGCGTCAAAATATTTATGACAATTTTTATATTTATAAAAGCTTTGTCTTGTTTTAATTACATAAGTACATGATAGTTGTAACAAATTTTTGTTCCATCAGTTTTCCGGCAGGTAAAAATCAAAATATACTCATTGAAGTCAAATGTTTTTCAGATTGAAAATTGCAAATTTAATAGAATTGTTTTACGGATTAAACAGTTTTCTCTTAGGTGGAATAATTACTTAAAACATATTACTTGTGCTTTTGATACGCTGAGAACCGAAGAAGATCTCGTTGATGTAAATTTAAGCTGCGAAGGAAAAAGGAATAAGAGCAGACAAACTGCTATTATCTGCATGTAGTACATATTTTAGAGATTTATTTAAGGTAAAGTGAAATTAAGAATTTAATAATTTGTTACTGTTAACATATATTTTGTAAATGATACTTATTCTATTTTACGAAAATCCATGTCAGCATCCTGTTATAATATATAATAATAATGTAAAATTCGATGATTAGGCTGCATTGGTTGATTTTATGTATCAGGGAGAAGTAAATGTAGTTCGAGAACAATTGGCTAGTTATTTAACAACCGCTGAACTGCTTGCTGTTCAGGGCCTTGCCGATGGTATAGGAAAAGATAATGATAGTTTAGTAGAGGTATGTTTTTCAAAATTGTTAAATATGATTAGATATTTTCTGCTTAAATTAAAGTAATACAATTGTATCACGTTAAACTGTGTTTCGGGATGACATTTTTATATGACGCAATTTTATTTGATACTAGTGCTTCAAAAAAATAATTAAAAGTCAACAGATCTTGTTTATATATTTGATTTGAATGTAATTTAATATATTATTTTTACAAGATTTATGTTCGATATACATATACATTTATTTAGTTACTATTCTCTGCTTATTTCATACGAATTTCATAGTCTACAGCCTACTTTATCTATTATGTGTGTAACCTAAAATCATTGGAATAATTATTCTTGCATCAACATTAATGTACGTGCCAAATAATACGTGCAGTACACCTTCATACGCTATTGATTATTTCCTGTAAATGAAGAATTTTAATATAATGTACAAAATATATAAAATTTAGCATTAAAATTGTCGCACATATATTTAAAAATTAATTGGATTAAAGAATTTTTCAAAATTTCTGAGAATGTAAGGCCAACGTAAGATTTTACACGGAACTAGTTTCCATTTTCGCGCGTAAGACTACGTCATAAAGACAGAGGAGGGGGTATAGACAGCGTACTTCAGACGCGCAGCGTAGACTTCCCTTAGTCATCTTACGACTGTGCTGTGAGGAGGGTGTTTTGCTCGGTGGTTTCAAATCCTTTGTGTGCAGTTGTGTGAATCTCTTCTGTATTGTTCTACAACAAACAGGAGCCGGATACAGGTTGGTATACTTTTTACTTACTCAATAATTAGGTGAAATAATTGAGAAAGCATGGCGAGGACAAAGAAGGGACTTTCGAAAACTAACGCCGACAAGCCAGAAACTGAACGGTTACTAACTTGGATTGACGAAGTTCGCCGCAAAAGATCAAAGTGTCGCCGAAAGCGCAGACGCGATTTACGGATTGAAGCAATGCTGACGTGCGCTCTTTCCAAAGCTAAAAATGATTTACGCATCCGGCGATTATCAGCAGCTTCAAAATGGCAGAAATTTAAAAAACAATGCTTGAAGAAGAAGGTAAATTATACAAATTATGAGCTCTACAATGGTGAGGACACGGAAAATCCGGGATCGTCTCAACAGAATCCCCGGGAGGAGCCATCGTGTCCTGAATTGGGCAGTTCAGACGATGTCGTGTCTAAGTTGGCAGAAATAAAAATAACGTTGCAACGCTGAAGTAGCGGGAAAAATGCAAGCGATCAGGTTTGGAAGACCTAACTGTGACAAGAGGATTTCTCGCAACGTTTTATCTACCAAATGCGTAGAAATTTCAACAACTATATGGAATCTCGAGCGATTACGGAGCACCGCGTATTACGTCGGTGCTGCAAGAATAGAAATTGCATTACTATCTTGATGTATATATGGATATTTTCTGGTTGCAGTCTCACCGTTCGAGATGGCATTGGGACAAGCGGAGGGAGTTGGTGTTCGCAACGATGCTGAAGCGTACTGCACGCTCGGGGACCCCATGTTCTCCAGTCTCTGCGCCTTTCGTTGGCTTAGTTTATATATTATATTGTATGCATTGGTTTGGTAATATACGTAATAATGAGCGTTCGAAGTATGTTCGAAGAGTGTTTGATCCGATATTTTTTAACTTCAGAAATATATACTTTGCATGTCTTATATTTTAAAGAAAATTTGTATAGTACATTTTAGCTTGTAGATTTAGTAGTATCGTTTCTAATATTCGCTCCATTATTCTGTACGTCAAGATTTTGTATATTTGCTTAATGTTGATTAACAGTTTTGTAGACTTTAAGAAATGAAATGAAATTAATAAAATTTGGAAAATGTTTACAATTTTTCTGCAATCTTCTAGTTCATATTAATGGCAAAAGTGCTTTTCTGCCCCGCATACTACACATAACAAAATTCTGTCGCAGGCAAGAGACCCGTACATGTACCCAGGCTGTTGGCCGTCATCGGCAACATTATTTGGCCTGTCTGTGTATGAGATAAGGAGCGACGAGAGAGGATTGGTACGGCATAAGGAAGGGGGGAAATGTGTTTCTTTTTAGAAAATCGTGCATGAAGTTTTCTGGCTGACGAATGGGTTGCACCATGATCAAGTTGTACATAAACGTCTCATCTCTCCACACTTCCGTATCTTGAACATCCAAGCATCAACTAATTCGAAAATCGTCTGACGCGCGATACTCATAGGCTTATTGTGACGAACTACAGCTAATTGTAGCAAATCTTATTTGGTGGGCTCTAATACCTTTCGTACGTTATCTGGGCAAATGTGTTTTCTCATGTCCGGGAAAGTTTTTTCATAGCTTGTACCACCAGGTTGTATGGGAGTTGTCGAAGCACACAAGACAAGCCTCCGGTGAATATCAATAAGGAGAGACAGCGCTAGGGGTAATGGCCCCCCCTAACGCCAATTCAATAGTCAGGAAATATTAGGACTGGCTAGAACTAGAGAACGCGTGAAGGGGGTGCAACTGAAGTTAATTCATAAGAGAATCCTGGAGCACCTCTGTCATACGCGTCGGGTGGTCATCGTGGAGTTTTAGTCGGTAAGAGTCCGACACTACTCTGCTGTTACGCAATTACTGCAACAGCGGAGTGTCCATGAGGATTTCTCCACGTAAAAAAAAAAAAAAAAAAAAAAAAAAAAGGTTGTATGTTAGTTACTCTGGCTTATCAATATGCCCTGTTCAATGTTGGCCAAGCTGAATAATGTCACAGGCCTCTATCTTCCTTAATAAGAGCTGTAGGGGATCGAATAATGAGACTACCAATATGTGTACTCGTTAGTGTATTTAAAACAGATCTTGTCGCGAAACGATATCTATACAGACGTTTAGTCACAGTTTATACTGAATCGTTTGCGATCACGTTCGTTTAGTCATAATCGTCAGAAGAAGGTCAAAAGATACAAATTCGTCTTGTTTTACGGTTACACGTAGCGGCGCCATTGTTTTCCCCGGATTTTATAATTCCTTACAATTCCTCTCGATATTCCGAAGCAAAACAACAACATGGTTTGAAGCAAATTCTAACTCTTATGCCGCTACAGAGCTTTTTGAGGTATGGAGTAAATTGAATGCATCTTTGTTGAGTCTAGATGGTCCAGAATGGCGAACTACCGCAAGTAGAGCAACTAATCGAAATAATAGACACGCACATATACGTAATATGTTTAACATGGATAGGAAATTGCTTTGAAATTTAACAATCATTGCAATAATTACGTAGGTTCGGAAGTCGTATTACTAGATACTTATTGTAATATCGTAAAGTAATTCGAATTAGAAATCAGTTGAAAATAGAGAAACCGTGTACGTCGTGTTTCTGTACTTCGTTTACATGCAAGAGTGCCTACGTGAATAAAGGCACCTAGTTGGTAGTTCTTACATAGGTATGAGGGAAACAATAGACAACGTTAGAAGAAGGACGGTTTCGCTACGCAAGGCGAGTCGAAAAGTGTGCGTGTTGCGAGAATCAGAGCTAATTGAGTCGTCGAAGAGTAGAGTCGTTAGAGGTATCGAGTCGTCGAAGAGTAGAGTCGTGAGAATTGATAGAGTTGTTAGAGAGAGAGAGAGTGTGTGTGTGTTAGATTCGTTGTGACGAGAGTGGTCAAATAACTGTAAAGTTGTTTGATATAGATACGAGTATTGCATTTAGTTTCCGTTAAATAAATATCGTTTCCTGTCCAATTTATATTTGTATATTCAATTTAATATTAATAAATTGTAAGTAATCGGGAAAAGATTTCTATCCTTATTTTCCGATTTTACATTATTTTCACAGATTTCAATTCACTTATTCATTGATTGATATTAGGACAAATGAGGAACTTCGCATCTAGTTAGATTAACAAATAAAATGTATTGTTCCTGATAAATGTTATGCGGAATAGTATAGGAAATAAAAGACTGGTTTATATTACCGTTCAAGTGACTGATAGTAGGAAAGCAGTGATGGAACATGAGGCAACGTAATATAAAATTGAATCCCTGAGTATAACATGCAGATAATATTTTGAGTGTTGACGGAGGACAAAATTATGCACATTCCTTTTTCGATTCCGAGGAAATACATCAGCGATGAGTCAGTTGTCAAAACACGATGGAAATTGCTCATTGTCAATTGAACAAGTTTGATATAATTACACAAGCTTAAGATTTAACTTGAAATTTTTTTGAAGAAATTTATTTTTATTATACCTGATGTCAAGCGCGGTATTAAGTATCATGCTTTTATAACTATTGTTTTAAATATTTTTGTGTTGAAATAATGTCGTTTGGGTGTCTGTTTTGTACTGGAGGAGTACCCGAAATAATTATACTCGTCGCGTACAGCTAAACAGCTACAGGCAGTTGTTTGTATTCCTGGAACGCGTTGGATTCGTGTTTGCATGGTACGTTGATTGGAATGACTTAGAGGTGGGTTACTGGGGGTGCGAGTAATTATGTTTCAGCCAGGATTGGATAGAGAACGCGTTTAATCGACGTTTAAAGATCCGCTTAAAATACACATGCTCTGGTAGTTTCTAATTGGATCGTTATATATGTCGTATACTTTCTGCTAAATCCGTTTTTGGGAGACATTAAGTTGAAAAAGGTCATATTTTTAAAGAGGGGGAGAGAGGTGGTATGCATTGGATAAAGGTAACAATTTTATATGAAGGATAATTATTGTAAACATTGAATATAATTGGGGAAAATTGAGAAACTGGTGCAAATTGTTGTATTATAAGCTGCAGGCTTGGTGCTGTGTCTATCTCTTATCACTTTAATACAATGGATGAGACATTTGTATGGCGTTTTTTGATAATGGAAAACGTGTTCGTGCTGTATGTTTTGCATTCAATAACAGGAAATGGTTCTGCAATTTCAGTGATTCAAAGTACTTGCAGTATAATGATAAGCATAATACGATATAAATTTGCATTTCATCCGGCTACGGAGTGAAATACTTGTTTGACAATGGAACAGATCATTGCTAAGAAAGGAAAAAACGAACAGATTGTGTATCTATAATCTATTCCAAATTAAGATCATCGTTTCACGTTTAATATTTTAGATCTGCCGAAGGTAATTCACATTTCATTGTGATGACCGTATACATTGAAGCTATATCTGACCTTGCTATTTTTTGTTATTTGCGAAAGTATGTAGGATGTATAATAGACAAATATAGGGAGGATACAAATAGTCTTAACTCTTCTGCAGAAGGAGAAAGAAAAATAAAGGGTGATAAGGAAATGGGCATACCATACAAATAATTTCAATATAAAGTCATTTTAAGCATGCTAATGAAAGCATGGTAAGCATGGTAGTGTTCAATTGTTAGAAATATGTAATACCCAAATATGAAATTTGTATTATTTAAGTGTTTCAAAATGTTGGGTATTCCTGGGTGGACACTTATAACTTTTGCTTTGGAAGTTGAAGAAAATTACATTTATGACGTGAATTTTGTAATAAGCCACCTGCTCTATGGGAAAGTCATATTGCGAAAGGCATCTAAACAAGTATGTATTGTTTAAATATTATTGCTTTTATTATACTCGCAAAAAAAGAAATAATGTGGTGTTAATACAATGAGTCATAAAATGTTCAAATGCGTTGCGTCAAAATATTTATGACAATTTTTATATTTATAAAAGCTTTGTCTTGTTTTAATTACATAAGTACATGATAGTTGTAACAAATTTTTGTTCCATCAGTTTTCCGGCAGGTAAAAATCAAAATATACTCATTGAAGTCAAATGTTTTTCAGATTGAAAATTGCAAATTTAATATAATTGTTTTACGGATTAAACAGTTTTCTCTTAGGTGGAATAATTACTTAAAACATATTACTTGTGCTTTTGATACGCTGAGAACCGAAGAAGATCTCGTTGATGTAAATTTAAGCTGCGAAGGAAAAAGGAATAAGAGCAGACAAACTGCTATTATCTGCATGTAGTACATATTTTAGAGATTTATTTAAGGTAAAGTGAAATTAAGAATTTAATAATTTGTTACTGTTAACATATATTTTGTAAATGATACTTATTCTATTTTACGAAAATCCATGTCAGCATCCTGTTATAATATATAATAATAATGTAAAATTCGATGATTAGGCTGCATTGGTTGATTTTATGTATCAGGGAGAAGTAAATGTAGTTCGAGAACAATTGGCTAGTTATTTAACAACCGCTGAACTGCTTGCTGTTCAGGGCCTTGCCGATGGTATAGGAAAAGATAATGATAGTTTAGTAGAGGTATGTTTTTCAAAATTGTTAAATATGATTAGATATTTTCTGCTTAAATTAAAGTAATACAATTGTATCACGTTAAACTGTGTTTCGGGATGACATTTTTATATGACGCAATTTTATTTGATACTAGTGCTTCAAAAAAATAATTAAAAGTCAACAGATCTTGTTTATATATTTGATTTGAATGTAATTTAATATATTATTTTTACAAGATTTATGTTCGATATACATATACATTTATTTAGTTACTATTCTCTGCTTATTTCATACGAATTTCATAGTCTACAGCCTACTTTATCTATTATGTGTGTAACCTAAAATCATTGGAATAATTATTCTTGCATCAACATTAATGTACGTGCCAAATAATACGTGCAGTACACCTTCATACGCTATTGATTATTTCCTGTAAATGAAGAATTTTAATATAATGTACAAAATATATAAAATTTAGCATTAAAATTGTCGCACATATATTTAAAAATTAATTGGATTAAAGAATTTTTCAAAATTTCTGAGAATGTAAGGCCAACGTAAGATTTTACACGGAACTAGTTTCCATTTTCGCGCGTAAGACTACGTCATAAAGACAGAGGAGGGGGTATAGACAGCGGACTTCAGACGCGCAGCGTAGACTTCCCTTAGTCATCTTACGACTGTGCTGTGAGGAGGGTGTTTTGCTCGGTGGTTTCAAATCCTTTGTGTGCAGTTGTGTGAATCTCTTCTGTATTGTTCTACAACAAACAGGAGCCGGATACAGGTTGGTATACTTTTTACTTACTCAATAATTAGGTGAAATAATTGAGAAAGCATGGCGAGGACAAAGAAGGGACTTTCGAAAACTAACGCCGACAAGCCAGAAACTGAACGGTTACTAACTTGGATTGACGAAGTTCGCCGCAAAAGATCAAAGTGTCGCCGAAAGCGCAGACGCGATTTACGGATTGAAGCAATGCTGACGTGCGCTCTTTCCAAAGCTAAAAATGATTTACGCATCCGGCGATTATCAGCAGCTTCAAAATGGCAGAAATTTAAAAAACAATGCTTGAAGAAGAAGGTAAATTATACAAATTATGAGCTCTACAATGGTGAGGACACGGAAAATCCGGGATCGTCTCAACAGAATCCCCGGGAGGAGCCATCGTGTCCTGAATTGGGCAGTTCAGACGATGTCGTGTCTAAGTTGGCAGAAATAAAAGTAACGTTGCAACGCTGAAGTAGCGGGAAAAATGCAAGCGATCAGGTTTGGAAGACCTAACTGTGACAAGAGGATTTCTCGCAACGTTTTATCTACCAAATGCGTAGAAATTTCAACAACTATATGGAATCTCGAGCGATTACGGAGCACCGCGTATTACGTCGGTGCTGCAAGAATAGAAATTGCATTACTATCTTGATGTATATATGGATATTTTCTGGTTGCAGTCTCACCGTTCGAGATGGCATTGGGACAAGCGGAGGGAGTTGGTGTTCGCAACGATGCTGAAGCGTACTGCACGCTCGGGGACCCCATGTTCTCCAGTCTCTGCGCCTTTCGTTGGCTTAGTTTATATATTATATTGTATGCATTGGTTTGGTAATATACGTAATAATGAGCGTTCGAAGTATGTTCGAAGAGTGTTTGATCCGATATTTTTTAACTTCAGAAATATATACTTTGCATGTCTTATATTTTAAAGAAAATTTGTATAGTACATTTTAGCTTGTAGATTTAGTAGTATCGTTTCTAATATTCGCTCCATTATTCTGTACGTCAAGATTTTGTATATTTGCTTAATGTTGATTAACAGTTTTGTAGACTTTAAGAAATGAAATGAAATTAATAAAATTTGGAAAATGTTTACAATTTTTCTGCAATCTTCTAGTTCATATTAATGGCAAAAGTGCTTTTCTGCCCCGCATACTACACATAACAAAATTCTGTCGCAGGCAAGAGACCCGTACATGTACCCAGGCTGTTGGCCGTCATCGGCAACATTATTTGGCCTGTCTGTGTATGAGATAAGGAGCGACGAGAGAGGATTGGTACGGCATAAGGAAGGGGGGAAATGTGTTTCTTTTTAGAAAATCGTGCATGAAGTTTTCTGGCTGACGAATGGGTTGCACCATGATCAAGTTGTACATAAACGTCTCATCTCTCCACACTTCCGTATCTTGAACATCCAAGCATCAACTAATTCGAAAATCGTCTGACGCGCGATACTCATAGGCTTATTGTGACGAACTACAGCTAATTGTAGCAAATCTTATTTGGTGGGCTCTAATACCTTTCGTACGTTATCTGGGCAAATGTGTTTTCTCATGTCCGGGAAAGTTTTTTCATAGCTTGTACCACCAGGTTGTATGGGAGTTGTCGAAGCACACAAGACAAGCCTCCGGTGAATATCAATAAGGAGAGACAGCGCTAGGGGTAATGGCCCCCCCTAACGCCAATTCAATAGTCAGGAAATATTAGGACTGGCTAGAACTAGAGAACGCGTGAAGGGGGTGCAACTGAAGTTAATTCATAAGAGAATCCTGGAGCACCTCTGTCATACGCGTCGGGTGGTCATCGTGGAGTTTTAGTCGGTAAGAGTCCGACACTACTCTGCTGTTACGCAATTACTGCAACAGCGGAGTGTCCATGAGGATTTCTCCACGTAAAAAAAAAAAAAAAAAAAAAAAGGTTGTATGTTAGTTACTCTGGCTTATCAATATGCCCTGTTCAATGTTGGCCAAGCTGAATAATGTCACAGGCCTCTATCTTCCTTAATAAGAGCTGTAGGGGATCGAATAATGAGACTACCAATATGTGTACTCGTTAGTGTATTTAAAACAGATCTTGTCGCGAAACGATATCTATACAGACGTTTAGTCACAGTTTATACTGAATCGTTTGCGATCACGTTCGTTTAGTCATAATCGTCAGAAGAAGGTCAAAAGATACAAATTCGTCTTGTTTTACGGTTACACGTAGCGGCACCATTGTTTTCCCCGGAGTTTATAATTCCTTACAATTCCTCTCGATATTCCGAAGCAAAACAACAACATGGTTTGAAGCAAATTCTAACTCTTATGCCGCTACAGAGCTTTTTGAGGTATGGAGTAAATTGAATGCATCTTTGTTGAGTCTAGATGGTCCAGAATGGCGAACTACCGCAAGTAGAGCAACTAATCGAAATAATAGACACGCACATATACGTAATATGTTTAACATGGATAGGAAATTGCTTTGAAATTTAACAATCATTGCAATAATTACGTAGGTTCGGAAGTCGTATTACTAGATACTTATTGTAATATCGTAAAGTAATTCGAATTAGAAATCAGTTGAAAATAGAGAAACCGTGTACGTCGTGTTTCTGTACTTCGTTTACATGCAAGAGTGCCTACGTGAATAAAGGCACGTAGTTGGTAGTTCTTACATAGGTATGAGGGAAACAATAGACAACGTTAGAAGAAGGACGGTTTCGCTACGCAAGGCAAGTCGAAAAGTGTGCGTGTTGCGAGAATCAGAGCTAATTGAGTCGTCGAAGAGTAGAGTCGTTAGAGGTATCGAGTCGTCGAAGAGTAGAGTCGTGAGAATTGATAGAGTTGTTAGAGAGAGAGAGAGTGTGTGTGTGTTAGATTCGTTGTGACGAGAGTGGTCAAATAACTGTAAAGTTATTTGATATAGGTACGAGTATTGCATTTAGTTTCCGTTAAATAAATATCGTTTCCTGTCCAATTTATATTTGTATATTCAATTTAATATTAATAAATTGTAAGTAATCGGGAAAAGATTTCTATCCTTATTTTCCGATTTTACATTATTTTCACAGATTTCAATTCACTTATTCATTGATTGATATTAGGACAAATGAGGAACTTCGCATCTAGTTAGATTAACAAATAAAATGTATTGTTCCTGATAAATGGTATGCGGAATAGTATAGGAAATAAAAGACTGGTTTATATTACCGTTCAAGTGACTGATAGTAGGAAAGCAGTGATGGAACATGAGGCAACGTAATATAAAATTGAATCCCTGAGTATAGCATGCAGATAATATTTTGAGTGTTGACGGAGGACAAAATTATGCACATTCCTTTTTCGATTCCGAGGAAATACATCAGCGATGAGTCAGTTGTCAAAACACGGTGGAAATTGCTCATTGTCAATTGAACAAGTTTGATATAATTACACAAGCTTAAGATTTAACTTGAAATTTTTTTGAAGAAATTTATTTTTATTATACCTGATGTCAAGCGCGGTATTAAGTATCATGCTTTTATAACTATTGTTTTAAATATTTTTGTGTTGAAATAATGTCGTTTGGGTGTCTGTTTTGTACTGGAGGAGTACCCGAAATAATTATACTCGTCGCGTACAGCTAAACAGCTACAGGCAGTTGTTTGTATTCCTGGAACGCGTTGGATTCGTGTTTGCATGGTACGTTGATTGGAATGACTTAGAGGTGGGTTACTGGGGGTGCGAGTAATTATGTTTCAGCCAGGATTGGATAGAGAACGCGTTTAATCGACGTTTAAAGATCCGCTTAAAATACACATGCTCTGGTAGTTTCTAATTGGATCGTTATATATGTCGTATACTTTCTGCTAAATCCGTTTTTGGGAGACATTAAGTTGAAAAAGGTCATATTTTTAAAGAGGGGGAGAGAGGTGGTATGCATTGGATAAAGGTAACAATTTTATATGAAGGATAATTATTGTAAACATTGAATATAATTGGGGAAAATTGAGAAACTGGTGCAAATTGTTGTATTATAAGCTGCAGGCTTGGTGCTGTGTCTATCTCTTATCACTTTAATACAATGGATGAGACATTTGTATGGCGTTTTTTGATAATGGAAAACGTGTTCGTGCTGTATGTTTTGCATTCAATAACAGGAAATGGTTCTGCAATTTCAGTGATTCAAAGTACTTGCAGTATAATGATAAGCATAATACGATATAAATTTGCATTTCATCCGGCTACGGAGTGAAATACTTGTTTGACAATGGAACAGATCATTGCTAAGAAAGGAAAAAACGAACAGATTGTGTATCTATAATCTATTCCAAATTAAGATCATCGTTTCACGTTTAATATTTTAGATCTGCCGAAGGTAATTCACATTTCATTGTGATGACCGTATACATTGAAGCTATATCTGACCTTGCTATTTTTTGTTATTTGCGAAAGTATGTAGGATGTATAATAGACAAATATAGGGAGGATACAAATAGTCTTAACTCTTCTGCAGAAGGAGAAAGAAAAATAAAGGGTGATAAGGAAATGGGCATACCATACAAATAATTTCAATATAAAGTCATTTTAAGCATGCTAATGAAAGCATGGTAAGCATGGTAGTGTTCAATTGTTAGAAATATGTAATACCCAAATATGAAATTTGTATTATTTAAGTGTTTCAAAATGTTGGGTATTCCTGGGTGGACACTTATAACTTTTGCTTTGGAAGTTGAAGAAAATTACATTTATGACGTGAATTTTGTAATAAGCCACCTGCTCTATGGGAAAGTCATATTGCGAAAGGCATCTAAACAAGTATGTATTGTTTAAATATTATTGCTTTTATTATACTCGCAAAAAAAGAAATAATGTGGTGTTAATACAATGAGTCATAAAATGTTCAAATGCGTTGCGTCAAAATATTTATGACAATTTTTATATTTATAAAAGCTTTGTCTTGTTTTAATTACATAAGTACATGATAGTTGTAACAAATTTTTGTTCCATCAGTTTTCCGGCAGGTAAAAATCAAAATATACTCATTGAAGTCAAATGTTTTTCAGATTGAAAATTGCAAATTTAATATAATTGTTTTACGGATTAAACAGTTTTCTCTTAGGTGGAATAATTACTTAAAACATATTACTTGTGCTTTTGATACGCTGAGAACCGAAGAAGATCTCGTTGATGTAAATTTAAGCTGCGAAGGAAAAAGGAATAAGAGCAGACAAACTGCTATTATCTGCATGTAGTACATATTTTAGAGATTTATTTAAGGTAAAGTGAAATTAAGAATTTAATAATTTGTTACTGTTAACATATATTTTGTAAATGATACTTATTCTATTTTACGAAAATCCATGTCAGCATCCTGTTATAATATATAATAATAATGTAAAATTCGATGATTAGGCTGCATTGGTTGATTTTATGTATCAGGGAGAAGTAAATGTAGTTCGAGAACAATTGGCTAGTTATTTAACAACCGCTGAACTGCTTGCTGTTCAGGGCCTTGCCGATGGTATAGGAAAAGATAATGATAGTTTAGTAGAGGTATGTTTTTCAAAATTGTTAAATATGATTAGATATTTTCTGCTTAAATTAAAGTAATACAATTGTATCACGTTAAACTGTGTTTCGGGATGACATTTTTATATGACGCAATTTTATTTGATACTAGTGCTTCAAAAAAATAATTAAAAGTCAACAGATCTTGTTTATATATTTGATTTGAATGTAATTTAATATATTATTTTTACAAGATTTATGTTCGATATACATATACATTTATTTAGTTACTATTCTCTGCTTATTTCATACGAATTTCATAGTCTACAGCCTACTTTATCTATTATGTGTGTAACCTAAAATCATTGGAATAATTATTCTTGCATCAACATTAATGTACGTGCCAAATAATACGTGCAGTACACCTTCATACGCTATTGATTATTTCCTGTAAATGAAGAATTTTAATATAATGTACAAAATATATAAAATTTAGCATTAAAATTGTCGCACATATATTTAAAAATTAATTGGATTAAAGAATTTTTCAAAATTTCTGAGAATGTAAGGCCAACGTAAGATTTTACACGGAACTAGTTTCCATTTTCGCGCGTAAGACTACGTCATAAAGACAGAGGAGGGGGTATAGACAGCGGACTTCAGACGCGCAGCGTAGACTTCCCTTAGTCATCTTACGACTGTGCTGTGAGGAGGGTGTTTTGCTCGGTGGTTTCAAATCCTTTGTGTGCAGTTGTGTGAATCTCTTCTGTATTGTTCTACAACAAACAGGAGCCGGATACAGGTTGGTATACTTTTTACTTACTCAATAATTAGGTGAAATAATTGAGAAAGCATGGCGAGGACAAAGAAGGGACTTTCGAAAACTAACGCCGACAAGCCAGAAACTGAACGGTTACTAACTTGGATTGACGAAGTTCGCCGCAAAAGATCAAAGTGTCGCCGAAAGCGCAGACGCGATTTACGGATTGAAGCAATGCTGACGTGCGCTCTTTCCAAAGCTAAAAATGATTTACGCATCCGGCGATTATCAGCAGCTTCAAAATGGCAGAAATTTAAAAAACAATGCTTGAAGAAGAAGGTAAATTATACAAATTATGAGCTCTACAATGGTGAGGACACGGAAAATCCGGGATCGTCTCAACAGAATCCCCGGGAGGAGCCATCGTGTCCTGAATTGGGCAGTTCAGACGATGTCGTGTCTAAGTTGGCAGAAATAAAAATAACGTTGCAACGCTGAAGTAGCGGGAAAAATGCAAGCGATCAGGTTTGGAAGACCTAACTGTGACAAGAGGATTTCTCGCAACGTTTTATCTACCAAATGCGTAGAAATTTCAACAACTATATGGAATCTCGAGCGATTACGGAGCACCGCGTATTACGTCGGTGCTGCAAGAATAGAAATTGCATTACTATCTTGATGTATATATGGATATTTTCTGTTTGCAGTCTCACCGTTCGAGATGGCATTGGGACAAGCGGAGGGAGTTGGTGTTCGCAACGATGCTGAAGCGTACTGCACGCTCGGGGACCCCATGTTCTCCAGTCTCTGCGCCTTTCGTTGGCTTAGTTTATATATTATATTGTATGCATTGGTTTGGTAATATACGTAATAATGAGCGTTCGAAGTATGTTCGAAGAGTGTTTGATCCGATATTTTTTAATTTCAGAAATATATACTTTGCATGTCTTATATTTTAAAGAAAATTTGTATAGTACATTTTAGCTTGTAGATTTAGTAGTATCGTTTCTAATATTCGCTCCACTATTCTGTACGTCAAGATTTTGTATATTTGCTTAATGTTGATTAACAGTTTTGTAGACTTTAAGAAATGAAATGAAATTAATAAAATTTGGAAAATGTTTACAATTTTTCTGCAATCTTCTAGTTCATATTAATGGCAAAAGTGCTTTTCTGCCCCGCATACTACACATAACAAAATTCTGTCGCAGGCAAGAGACCCGTACATGTACCCAGGCTGTTGGCCGTCATCGGCAACATTATTTGGCCTGTCTGTGTATGAGATAAGGAGCGACGAGAGAGGATTGGTACGGCATAAGGAAGGGGGGAAATGTGTTTCTTTTTAGAAAATCGTGCATGAAGTTTTCTGGCTGACGAATGGGTTGCACCATGATCAAGTTGTACATAAACGTCTCATCTCTCCACACTTCCGTATCTTGAACATCCAAGCATCAACTAATTCGAAAATCGTCTGACGCGCGATACTCATAGGCTTATTGTGACGAACTACAGCTAATTGTAGCAAATCTTATTTGGTGGGCTCTAATACCTTTCGTACGTTATCTGGGCAAATGTGTTTTCTCATGTCCGGGAAAGTTTTTTCATAGCTTGTACCACCAGGTTGTATGGGAGTTGTCGAAGCACACAAGACAAGCCTCCGGTGAATATCAATAAGGAGAGACAGCGCTAGGGGTAATGGCCCCCCCTAACGCCAATTCAATAGTCAGGAAATATTAGGACTGGCTAGAACTAGAGAACGCGTGAAGGGGGTGCAACTGAAGTTAATTCATAAGAGAATCCTGGAGCACCTCTGTCATACGCGTCGGGTGGTCATCGTGGAGTTTTAGTCGGTAAGAGTCCGACACTACTCTGCTGTTACGCAATTACTGCAACAGCGGAGTGTCCATGAGGATTTCTCCACGTAAAAAAAAAAAAAAAAAAAAAAAGGTTGTATGTTAGTTACTCTGGCTTTTCAATATGCCCTGTTCAATGTTGGCCAAGCTGAATAATGTCACAGGCCTCTATCTTCCTTAATAAGAGCTGTAGGGGATCGAATAATGAGACTACCAATATGTGTACTCGTTAGTGTATTTAAAACAGATCTTGTCGCGAAACGATATCTATACAGACGTTTAGTCACAGTTTATACTGAATCGTTTGCGATCACGTTCGTTTAGTCATAATCGTCAGAAGAAGGTCAAAAGATACAAATTCGTCTTGTTTTACGGTTACACGTAGCGGCACCATTGTTTTCCCCGGAGTTTATAATTCCTTACAATTCCTCTCGATATTCCGAAGCAAAACAACAACATGGTTTGAAGCAAATTCTAACTCTTATGCCGCTACAGAGCTTTTTGAGGTATGGAGTAAATTGAATGCATCTTTGTTGAGTCTAGATGGTCCAGAATGGCGAACTACCGCAAGTAGAGCAACTAATCGAAATAATAGACACGCACATATACGTAATATGTTTAACATGGATAGGAAATTGCTTTGAAATTTAACAATCATTGCAATAATTACGTAGGTTCGGAAGTCGTATTACTAGATACTTATTGTAATATCGTAAAGTAATTCGAATTAGAAATCAGTTGAAAATGGAGAAACCGTGTACGTCGTGTTTCTGTACTTCGTTTACATGCAAGAGTGCCTACGTGAATAAAGGCACGTAGTTGGTAGTTCTTACATAGGTATGAGGGAAACAATAGACAACGTTAGAAGAAGGACGGTTTCGCTACGCAAGGCGAGTCGAAAAGTGTGCGTGTTGCGAGAATCAGAGCTAATTGAGTCGTCGAAGAGTAGAGTCGTTAGAGGTATCGAGTCGTCGAAGAGTAGAGTCGTGAGAATTGATAGAGTTGTCAGAGAGAGAGAGAGTGTGTGTGTGTTAGATTCGTTGTGACGAGAGTGGTCAAATAACTGTAAAGTTATTTGATATAGATACGAGTATTGCATTTAGTTTCCGTTAAATAAATATCGTTTCCTGTCCAATTTATATTTGTATATTCAATTTAATATTAATAAATTGTAAGTAATCGGGAAAAGATTTCTATCCTTATTTTCCGATTTTACATTATTTTCACAGATTTCAATTCACTTATTCATTGATTGATATTAGGACAAATGAGGAACTTCGCATCTAGTTAGATTAACAAATAAAATGTATTGTTCCTGATAAATGGTATGCGGAATAGTATAGGAAATAAAAGACTGGTTTATATTACCGTTCAAGTGACTGATAGTAGGAAAGCAGTGATGGAACATGAGGCAACGTAATATAAAATTGAATCCCTGAGTATAGCATGCAGATAATATTTTGAGTGTTGACGGAGGACAAAATTATGCACATTCCTTTTTCGATTCCGAGGAAATACATCAGCGATGAGTCAGTTGTCAAAACACGATGGAAATTGCTCATTGTCAATTGAACAAGTTTGATATAATTACACAAGCTTAAGATTTAACTTGAAATTTTTTTGAAGAAATTTATTTTTATTATACCTGATGTCAAGCGCGGTATTAAGTATCATGCTTTTATAACTATTGTTTTAAATATTTTTGTGTTGAAATAATGTCGTTTGGGTGTCTGTTTTGTACTGGAGGAGTACCCGAAATAATTATACTCGTCGCGTACAGCTAAACAGCTACAGGCAGTTGTTTGTATTCCTGGAACGCGTTGGATTCGTGTTTGCATGGTACGTTGATTGGAATGACTTAGAGGTGGGTTACTGGGGGTGCGAGTAATTATGTTTCAGCCAGGATTGGATAGAGAACGCGTTTAATCGACGTTTAAAGATCCGCTTAAAATACACATGCTCTGGTAGTTTCTAATTGGATCGTTATATATGTCGTATACTTTCTGCTAAATCCGTTTTTGGGAGACATTAAGTTGAAAAAGGTCATATTTTTAAAGAGGGGGAGAGAGGTGGTATGCATTGGATAAAGGTAACAATTTTATATGAAGGATAATTATTGTAAACATTGAATATAATTGGGGAAAATTGAGAAACTGGTGCAAATTGTTGTATTATAAGCTGCAGGCTTGGTGCTGTGTCTATCTCTTATCACTTTAATACAATGGATGAGACATTTGTATGGCGTTTTTTGATAATGGAAAACGTGTTCGTGCTGTATGTTTTGCATTCAATAACAGGAAATGGTTCTGCAATTTCAGTGATTCAAAGTACTTGCAGTATAATGATAAGCATAATACGATATAAATTTGCATTTCATCCGGCTACGGAGTGAAATACTTGTTTGACAATGGAACAGATCATTGCTAAGAAAGGAAAAAACGAACAGATTGTGTATCTATAATCTATTCCAAATTAAGATCATCGTTTCACGTTTAATATTTTAGATCTGCCGAAGGTAATTCACATTTCATTGTGATGACCGTATACATTGAAGCTATATCTGACCTTGCTATTTTTTGTTATTTGCGAAAGTATGTAGGATGTATAATAGACAAATATAGGGAGGATACAAATAGTCTTAACTCTTCTGCAGAAGGAGAAAGAAAAATAAAGGGTGATAAGGAAATGGGCATACCATACAAATAATTTCAATATAAAGTCATTTTAAGCATGCTAATGAAAGCATGGTAAGCATGGTAGTGTTCAATTGTTAGAAATATGTAATACCCAAATATGAAATTTGTATTATTTAAGTGTTTCAAAATGTTGGGTATTCCTGGGTGGACACTTATAACTTTTGCTTTGGAAGTTGAAGAAAATTACATTTATGACGTGAATTTTGTAATAAGCCACCTGCTCTATGGGAAAGTCATATTGCGAAAGGCATCTAAACAAGTATGTATTGTTTAAATATTATTGCTTTTATTATACTCGCAAAAAAAGAAATAATGTGGTGTTAATACAATGAGTCATAAAATGTTCAAATGCGTTGCGTCAAAATATTTATGACAATTTTTATATTTATAAAAGCTTTGTCTTGTTTTAATTACATAAGTACATGATAGTTGTAACAAATTTTTGTTCCATCAGTTTTCCGGCAGGTAAAAATCAAAATATACTCATTGAAGTCAAATGTTTTTCAGATTGAAAATTGCAAATTTAATATAATTGTTTTACGGATTAAACAGTTTTCTCTTAGGTGGAATAATTACTTAAAACATATTACTTGTGCTTTTGATACGCTGAGAACCGAAGAAGATCTCGTTGATGTAAATTTAAGCTGCGAAGGAAAAAGGAATAAGAGCAGACAAACTGCTATTATCTGCATGTAGTACATATTTTAGAGATTTATTTAAGGTAAAGTGAAATTAAGAATTTAATAATTTGTTACTGTTAACATATATTTTGTAAATGATACTTATTCTATTTTACGAAAATCCATGTCAGCATCCTGTTATAATATATAATAATAATGTAAAATTCGATGATTAGGCTGCATTGGTTGATTTTATGTATCAGGGAGAAGTAAATGTAGTTCGAGAACAATTGGCTAGTTATTTAACAACCGCTGAACTGCTTGCTGTTCAGGGCCTTGCCGATGGTATAGGAAAAGATAATGATAGTTTAGTAGAGGTATGTTTTTCAAAATTGTTAAATATGATTAGATATTTTCTGCTTAAATTAAAGTAATACAATTGTATCACGTTAAACTGTGTTTCGGGATGACATTTTTATATGACGCAATTTTATTTGATACTAGTGCTTCAAAAAAATAATTAAAAGTCAACAGATCTTGTTTATATATTTGATTTGAATGTAATTTAATATATTATTTTTACAAGATTTATGTTCGATATACATATACATTTATTTAGTTACTATTCTCTGCTTATTTCATACGAATTTCATAGTCTACAGCCTACTTTATCTATTATGTGTGTAACCTAAAATCATTGGAATAATTATTCTTGCATCAACATTAATGTACGTGCCAAATAATACGTGCAGTACACCTTCATACGCTATTGATTATTTCCTGTAAATGAAGAATTTTAATATAATGTACAAAATATATAAAATTTAGCATTAAAATTGTCGCACATATATTTAAAAATTAATTGGATTAAAGAATTTTTCAAAATTTCTGAGAATGTAAGGCCAACGTAAGATTTTACACGGAACTAGTTTCCATTTTCGCGCGTAAGACTACGTCATAAAGACAGAGGAGGGGGTATAGACAGCGGACTTCAGACGCGCAGCGTAGACTTCCCTTAGTCATCTTACGACTGTGCTGTGAGGAGGGTGTTTTGCTCGGTGGTTTCAAATCCTTTGTGTGCAGTTGTGTGAATCTCTTCTGTATTGTTCTACAACAAACAGGAGCCGGATACAGGTTGGTATACTTTTTACTTACTCAATAATTAGGTGAAATAATTGAGAAAGCATGGCGAGGACAAAGAAGGGACTTTCGAAAACTAACGCCGACAAGCCAGAAACTGAACGGTTACTAACTTGGATTGACGAAGTTCGCCGCAAAAGATCAAAGTGTCGCCGAAAGCGCAGACGCGATTTACGGATTGAAGCAATGCTGACGTGCGCTCTTTCCAAAGCTAAAAATGATTTACGCATCCGGCGATTATCAGCAGCTTCAAAATGGCAGAAATTTAAAAAACAATGCTTGAAGAAGAAGGTAAATTATACAAATTATGAGCTCTACAATGGTGAGGACACGGAAAATCCGGGATCGTCTCAACAGAATCCCCGGGAGGAGCCATCGTGTCCTGAATTGGGCAGTTCAGACGATGTCGTGTCTAAGTTGGCAGAAATAAAAATAACGTTGCAACGCTGAAGTAGCGGGAAAAATGCAAGCGATCAGGTTTGGAAGACCTAACTGTGACAAGAGGATTTCTCGCAACGTTTTATCTACCAAATGCGTAGAAATTTCAACAACTATATGGAATCTCGAGCGATTACGGAGCACCGCGTATTACGTCGGTGCTGCAAGAATAGAAATTGCATTACTATCTTGATGTATATATGGATATTTTCTGTTTGCAGTCTCACCGTTCGAGATGGCATTGGGACAAGCGGAGGGAGTTGGTGTTCGCAACGATGCTGAAGCGTACTGCACGCTCGGGGACCCCATGTTCTCCAGTCTCTGCGCCTTTCGTTGGCTTAGTTTATATATTATATTGTATGCATTGGTTTGGTAATATACGTAATAATGAGCGTTCGAAGTATGTTCGAAGAGTGTTTGATCCGATATTTTTTAATTTCAGAAATATATACTTTGCATGTCTTATATTTTAAAGAAAATTTGTATAGTACATTTTAGCTTGTAGATTTAGTAGTATCGTTTCTAATATTCGCTCCACTATTCTGTACGTCAAGATTTTGTATATTTGCTTAATGTTGATTAACAGTTTTGTAGACTTTAAGAAATGAAATGAAATTAATAAAATTTGGAAAATGTTTACAATTTTTCTGCAATCTTCTAGTTCATATTAATGGCAAAAGTGCTTTTCTGCCCCGCATACTACACATAACAAAATTCTGTCGCAGGCAAGAGACCCGTACATGTACCCAGGCTGTTGGCCGTCATCGGCAACATTATTTGGCCTGTCTGTGTATGAGATAAGGAGCGACGAGAGAGGATTGGTACGGCATAAGGAAGGGGGGAAATGTGTTTCTTTTTAGAAAATCGTGCATGAAGTTTTCTGGCTGACGAATGGGTTGCACCATGATCAAGTTGTACATAAACGTCTCATCTCTCCACACTTCCGTATCTTGAACATCCAAGCATCAACTAATTCGAAAATCGTCTGACGCGCGATACTCATAGGCTTATTGTGACGAACTACAGCTAATTGTAGCAAATCTTATTTGGTGGGCTCTAATATCTTTCGTACGTTATCTGGGCAAATGTGTTTTCTCATGTCCGGGAAAGTTTTTTCATAGCTTGTACCACCAGGTTGTATGGGAGTTGTCGAAGCACACAAGACAAGCCTCCGGTGAATATCAATAAGGAGAGACAGCGCTAGGGGTAATGGCCCCCCCTAACGCCAATTCAATAGTCAGGAAATATTAGGACTGGCTAGAACTAGAGAACGCGTGAAGGGGGTGCAACTGAAGTTAAGTCATAAGAGAATCCTGGAGCACCTCTGTCATACGCGTCGGGTGGTCATCGTGGAGTTTTAGTCGGTAAGAGTCCGACACTACTCTGCTGTTACGCAATTACTGCAACAGCGGAGTGTCCATGAGGATTTCTCCACGTAAAAAAAAAAAAAAAAAAAAAAGGTTGTATGTTAGTTACTCTGGCTTATCAATATGCCCTGTTCAATGTTGGCCAAGCTGAATAATGTCACAGGCCTCTATCTTCCTTAATAAGAGCTGTAGGGGATCGAATAATGAGACTACCAATATGTGTACTCGTTAGTGTATTTAAAACAGATCTTGTCGCGAAACGATATCTATACAGACGTTTAGTCACAGTTTATACTGAATCGTTTGCGATCACGTTCGTTTAGTCATAATCGTCAGAAGAAGGTCAAAAGATACAAATTCGTCTTGTTTTACGGTTACACGTAGCGGCACCATTGTTTTCCCCGGAGTTTATAATTCCTTACAATTCCTCTCGATATTCCGAAGCAAAACAACAACATGGTTTGAAGCAAATTCTAACTCTTATGCCGCTACAGAGCTTTTTGAGGTATGGAGTAAATTGAATGCATCTTTGTTGAGTCTAGATGGTCCAGAATGGCGAACTACCGCAAGTAGAGCAACTAATCGAAATAATAGACACGCACATATACGTAATATGTTTAACATGGATAGGAAATTGCTTTGAAATTTAACAATCATTGCAATAATTACGTAGGTTCGGAAGTCGTATTACTAGATACTTATTGTAATATCGTAAAGTAATTCGAATTAGAAATCAGTTGAAAATGGAGAAACCGTGTACGTCGTGTTTCTGTACTTCGTTTACATGCAAGAGTGCCTACGTGAATAAAGGCACGTAGTTGGTAGTTCTTACATAGGTATGAGGGAAACAATAGACAACGTTAGAAGAAGGACGGTTTCGCTACGCAAGGCGAGTCGAAAAGTGTGCGTGTTGCGAGAATCAGAGCTAATTGAGTCGTCGAAGAGTAGAGTCGTTAGAGGTATCGAGTCGTCGAAGAGTAGAGTCGTGAGAATTGATAGAGTTGTCAGAGAGAGAGAGAGTGTGTGTGTGTTAGATTCGTTGTGACGAGAGTGGTCAAATAACTGTAAAGTTATTTGATATAGATACGAGTATTGCATTTAGTTTCCGTTAAATAAATATCGTTTCCTGTCCAATTTATATTTGTATATTCAATTTAATATTAATAAATTGTAAGTAATCGGGAAAAGATTTCTATCCTTATTTTCCGATTTTACATTATTTTCACAGATTTCAATTCACTTATTCATTGATTGATATTAGGACAAATGAGGAACTTCGCATCTAGTTAGATTAACAAATAAAATGTATTGTTCCTGATAAATGGTATGCGGAATAGTATAGGAAATAAAGGACTGGTTTATATTACCGTTCAAGTGACTGATAGTAGGAAAGCAGTGATGGAACATGAGGCAACGTAATATAAAATTGAATCCCTGAGTATAGCATGCAGATAATATTTTGAGTGTTGACGGAGGACAAAATTATGCACATTCCTTTTTCGATTCCGAGGAAATACATCAGCGATGAGTCAGTTGTCAAAACACGGTGGAAATTGCTCATTGTCAATTGAACAAGTTTGATATAATTACACAAGCTTAAGATTTAACTTGAAATTTTTTTGAAGAAATTTATTTTTATTATACCTGATGTCAAGCGCGGTATTAAGTATCATGCTTTTATAACTATTGTTTTAAATATTTTTGTGTTGAAATAATGTCGTTTGGGTGTCTGTTTTGTACTGGAGGAGTACCCGAAATAATTATACTCGTCGCGTACAGCTAAACAGCTACAGGCAGTTGTTTGTATTCCTGGAACGCGTTGGATTCGTGTTTGCATGGTACGTTGATTGGAATGACTTAGAGGTGGGTTACTGGGGGTGCGAGTAATTATGTTTCAGCCAGGATTGGATAGAGAACGCGTTTAATCGACGTTTAAAGATCCGCTTAAAATACACATGCTCTGGTAGTTTCTAATTGGATCGTTATATATGTCGTATACTTTCTGCTAAATCCGTTTTTGGGATACATTAAGTTGAAAAAGGTCATATTTTTAAAGAGGGGGAGAGAGGTGGTATGCATTGGATAAAGGTAACAATTTTATATGAAGGATAATTATTGTAAACATTGAATATAATTGGGGAAAATTGAGAAACTGGTGCAAATTGTTGTATTATAAGCTGCAGGCTTGGTGCTGTGTCTATCTCTTATCACTTTAATACAATGGATGAGACATTTGTATGGCGTTTTTTGATAATGGAAAACGTGTTCGTGCTGTATGTTTTGCATTCAATAACAGGAAATGGTTCTGCAATTTCAGTGATTCAAAGTACTTGCAGTATAATGATAAGCATAATACGATATAAATTTGCATTTCATCCGGCTACGGAGTGAAATACTTGTTTGACAATGGAACAGATCATTGCTAAGAAAGGAAAAAACGAACAGATTGTGTATCTATAATCTATTCCAAATTAAGATCATCGTTTCACGTTTAATATTTTAGATCTGCCGAAGGTAATTCACATTTCATTGTGATGACCGTATACATTGAAGCTATATCTGACCTTGCTATTTTTTGTTATTTGCGAAAGTATGTAGGATGTATAATAGACAAATATAGGGAGGATACAAATAGTCTTAACTCTTCTGCAGAAGGAGAAAGAAAAATAAAGGGTGATAAGGAAATGGGCATACCATACAAATAATTTCAATATAAAGTCATTTTAAGCATGCTAATGAAAGCATGGTAAGCATGGTAGTGTTCAATTGTTAGAAATATGTAATACCCAAATATGAAATTTGTATTATTTAAGTGTTTCAAAATGTTGGGTATTCCTGGGTGGACACTTATAACTTTTGCTTTGGAAGTTGAAGAAAATTACATTTATGACGTGAATTTTGTAATAAGCCACCTGCTCTATGGGAAAGTCATATTGCGAAAGGCATCTAAACAAGTATGTATTGTTTAAATATTATTGCTTTTATTATACTCGCAAAAAAAGAAATAATGTGGTGTTAATACAATGAGTCATAAAATGTTCAAATGCGTTGCGTCAAAATATTTATGACAATTTTTATATTTATAAAAGCTTTGTCTTGTTTTAATTACATAAGTACATGATAGTTGTAACAAATTTTTGTTCCATCAGTTTTCCGGCAGGTAAAAATCAAAATATACTCATTGAAGTCAAATGTTTTTCAGATTGAAAATTGCAAATTTAATATAATTGTTTTACGGATTAAACAGTTTTCTCTTAGGTGGAATAATTACTTAAAACATATTACTTGTGCTTTTGATACGCTGAGAACCGAAGAAGATCTCGTTGATGTAAATTTAAGCTGCGAAGGAAAAAGGAATAAGAGCAGACAAACTGCTATTATCTGCATGTAGTACATATTTTAGAGATTTATTTAAGGTAAAGTGAAATTAAGAATTTAATAATTTGTTACTGTTAACATATATTTTGTAAATGATACTTATTCTATTTTACGAAAATCCATGTCAGCATCCTGTTATAATATATAATAATAATGTAAAATTCGATGATTAGGCTGCATTGGTTGATTTTATGTATCAGGGAGAAGTAAATGTAGTTCGAGAACAATTGGCTAGTTATTTAACAACCGCTGAACTGCTTGCTGTTCAGGGCCTTGCCGATGGTATAGGAAAAGATAATGATAGTTTAGTAGAGGTATGTTTTTCAAAATTGTTAAATATGATTAGATATTTTCTGCTTAAATTAA
This sequence comes from Bombus huntii, assembly GCF_024542735.1. NCBI lineage: Eukaryota > Metazoa > Arthropoda > Insecta > Hymenoptera > Apidae > Bombus > Bombus huntii. The sequence goes on from NW_026099325.1 coordinate 811,483, forward strand.
AGTAATACAATTGTATCACGTTAAACTGTGTTTCGGGATGACATTTTTATATGACGCAATTTTATTTGATACTAGTGCTTCAAAAAAATAATTAAAAGTCAACAGATCTTGTTTATATATTTGATTTGAATGTAATTTAATATATTATTTTTACAAGATTTATGTTCGATATACATATACATTTATTTAGTTACTATTCTCTGCTTATTTCATACGAATTTCATAGTCTACAGCCTACTTTATCTATTATGTGTGTAACCTAAAATCATTGGAATAATTATTCTTGCATCAACATTAATGTACGTGCCAAATAATACGTGCAGTACACCTTCATACGCTATTGATTATTTCCTGTAAATGAAGAATTTTAATATAATGTACAAAATATATAAAATTTAGCATTAAAATTGTCGCACATATATTTAAAAATTAATTGGATTAAAGAATTTTTCAAAATTTCTGAGAATGTAAGGCCAACGTAAGATTTTACACGGAACTAGTTTCCATTTTCGCGCGTAAGACTACGTCATAAAGACAGAGGAGGGGGTATAGACAGCGGACTTCAGACGCGCAGCGTAGACTTCCCTTAGTCATCTTACGACTGTGCTGTGAGGAGGGTGTTTTGCTCGGTGGTTTCAAATCCTTTGTGTGCAGTTGTGTGAATCTCTTCTGTATTGTTCTACAACAAACAGGAGCCGGATACAGGTTGGTATACTTTTTACTTACTCAATAATTAGGTGAAATAATTGAGAAAGCATGGCGAGGACAAAGAAGGGACTTTCGAAAACTAACGCCGACAAGCCAGAAACTGAACGGTTACTAACTTGGATTGACGAAGTTCGCCGCAAAAGATCAAAGTGTCGCCGAAAGCGCAGACGCGATTTACGGATTGAAGCAATGCTGACGTGCGCTCTTTCCAAAGCTAAAAATGATTTACGCATCCGGCGATTATCAGCAGCTTCAAAATGGCAGAAATTTAAAAAACAATGCTTGAAGAAGAAGGTAAATTATACAAATTATGAGCTCTACAATGGTGAGGACACGGAAAATCCGGGATCGTCTCAACAGAATCCCCGGGAGGAGCCATCGTGTCCTGAATTGGGCAGTTCAGACGATGTCGTGTCTAAGTTGGCAGAAATAAAAATAACGTTGCAACGCTGAAGTAGCGGGAAAAATGCAAGCGATCAGGTTTGGAAGACCTAACTGTGACAAGAGGATTTCTCGCAACGTTTTATCTACCAAATGCGTAGAAATTTCAACAACTATATGGAATCTCGAGCGATTACGGAGCACCGCGTATTACGTCGGTGCTGCAAGAATAGAAATTGCATTACTATCTTGATGTATATATGGATATTTTCTGTTTGCAGTCTCACCGTTCGAGATGGCATTGGGACAAGCGGAGGGAGTTGGTGTTCGCAACGATGCTGAAGCGTACTGCACGCTCGGGGACCCCATGTTCTCCAGTCTCTGCGCCTTTCGTTGGCTTAGTTTATATATTATATTGTATGCATTGGTTTGGTAATATACGTAATAATGAGCGTTCGAAGTATGTTCGAAGAGTGTTTGATCCGATATTTTTTAATTTCAGAAATATATACTTTGCATGTCTTATATTTTAAAGAAAATTTGTATAGTACATTTTAGCTTGTAGATTTAGTAGTATCGTTTCTAATATTCGCTCCACTATTCTGTACGTCAAGATTTTGTATATTTGCTTAATGTTGATTAACAGTTTTGTAGACTTTAAGAAATGAAATGAAATTAATAAAATTTGGAAAATGTTTACAATTTTTCTGCAATCTTCTAGTTCATATTAATGGCAAAAGTGCTTTTCTGCCCCGCATACTACACATAACAAAATTCTGTCGCAGGCAAGAGACCCGTACATGTACCCAGGCTGTTGGCCGTCATCGGCAACATTATTTGGCCTGTCTGTGTATGAGATAAGGAGCGACGAGAGAGGATTGGTACGGCATAAGGAAGGGGGGAAATGTGTTTCTTTTTAGAAAATCGTGCATGAAGTTTTCTGGCTGACGAATGGGTTGCACCATGATCAAGTTGTACATAAACGTCTCATCTCTCCACACTTCCGTATCTTGAACATCCAAGCATCAACTAATTCGAAAATCGTCTGACGCGCGATACTCATAGGCTTATTGTGACGAACTACAGCTAATTGTAGCAAATCTTATTTGGTGGGCTCTAATACCTTTCGTACGTTATCTGGGCAAATGTGTTTTCTCATGTCCGGGAAAGTTTTTTCATAGCTTGTACCACCAGGTTGTATGGGAGTTGTCGAAGCACACAAGACAAGCCTCCGGTGAATATCAATAAGGAGAGACAGCGCTAGGGGTAATGGCCCCCCCTAACGCCAATTCAATAGTCAGGAAATATTAGGACTGGCTAGAACTAGAGAACGCGTGAAGGGGGTGCAACTGAAGTTAATTCATAAGAGAATCCTGGAGCACCTCTGTCATACGCGTCGGGTGGTCATCGTGGAGTTTTAGTCGGTAAGAGTCTGACACTACTCTGCTGTTACGCAATTACTGCAACAGCGGAGTGTCCATGAGGATTTCTCCACGTAAAAAAAAAAAAAAAAAAAAAAGGTTGTATGTTAGTTACTCTGGCTTATCAATATGCCCTGTTCAATGTTGGCCAAGCTGAATAATGTCACAGGCCTCTATCTTCCTTAATAAGAGCTGTAGGGGATCGAATAATGAGACTACCAATATGTGTACTCGTTAGTGTATTTAAAACAGATCTTGTCGCGAAACGATATCTATACAGACGTTTAGTCACAGTTTATACTGAATCGTTTGCGATCACGTTCGTTTAGTCATAATCGTCAGAAGAAGGTCAAAAGATACAAATTCGTCTTGTTTTACGGTTACACGTAGCGGCACCATTGTTTTCCCCGGAGTTTATAATTCCTTACAATTCCTCTCGATATTCCGAAGCAAAACAACAACATGGTTTGAAGCAAATTCTAACTCTTATGCCGCTACAGAGCTTTTTGAGGTATGGAGTAAATTGAATGCATCTTTGTTGAGTCTAGATGGTCCAGAATGGCGAACTACCGCAAGTAGAGCAACTAATCGAAATAATAGACACGCACATATACGTAATATGTTTAACATGGATAGGAAATTGCTTTGAAATTTAACAATCATTGCAATAATTACGTAGGTTCGGAAGTCGTATTACTAGATACTTATTGTAATATCGTAAAGTAATTCGAATTAGAAATCAGTTGAAAATGGAAAAACCGTGTACGTCGTGTTTCTGTACTTCGTTTACATGCAAGAGTGCCTACGTGAATAAAGGCACGTAGTTGGTAGTTCTTACATAGGTATGAGGGAAACAATAGACAACGTTAGAAGAAGGACGGTTTCGCTACGCAAGGCGAGTCGAAAAGTGTGCGTGTTGCGAGAATCAGAGCTAATTGAGTCGTCGAAGAGTAGAGTCGTTAGAGGTATCGAGTCGTCGAAGAGTAGAGTCGTGAGAATTGATAGAGTTGTCAGAGAGAGAGAGAGTGTGTGTGTGTTAGATTCGTTGTGACGAGAGTGGTCAAATAACTGTAAAGTTATTTGATATAGATACGAGTATTGCATTTAGTTTCCGTTAAATAAATATCGTTTCCTGTCCAATTTATATTTGTATATTCAATTTAATATTAATAAATTGTAAGTAATCGGGAAAAGATTTCTATCCTTATTTTCCGATTTTACATTATTTTCACAGATTTCAATTCACTTATTCATTGATTGATATTAGGACAAATGAGGAACTTCGCATCTAGTTAGATTAACAAATAAAATGTATTGTTCCTGATAAATGGTATGCGGAATAGTATAGGAAATAAAAGACTGGTTTATATTACCGTTCAAGTGACTGATAGTAGGAAAGCAGTGATGGAACATGAGGCAACGTAATATAAAATTGAATCCCTGAGTATAGCATGCAGATAATATTTTGAGTGTTGACGGAGGACAAAATTATGCACATTCCTTTTTCGATTCCGAGGAAATACATCAGCGATGAGTCAGTTGTCAAAACACGATGGAAATTGCTCATTGTCAATTGAACAAGTTTGATATAATTACACAAGCTTAAGATTTAACTTGAAATTTTTTTGAAGAAATTTATTTTTATTATACCTGATGTCAAGCGCGGTATTAAGTATCATGCTTTTATAACTATTGTTTTAAATATTTTTGTGTTGAAATAATGTCGTTTGGGTGTCTGTTTTGTACTGGAGGAGTACCCGAAATAATTATACTCGTCGCGTACAGCTAAACAGCTACAGGCAGTTGTTTGTATTCCTGGAACGCGTTGGATTCGTGTTTGCATGGTACGTTGATTGGAATGACTTAGAGGTGGGTTACTGGGGGTGCGAGTAATTATGTTTCAGCCAGGATTGGATAGAGAACGCGTTTAATCGACGTTTAAAGATCCGCTTAAAATACACATGCTCTGGTAGTTTCTAATTGGATCGTTATATATGTCGTATACTTTCTGCTAAATCCGTTTTTGGGAGACATTAAGTTGAAAAAGGTCATATTTTTAAAGAGGGGGAGAGAGGTGGTATGCATTGGATAAAGGTAACAATTTTATATGAAGGATAATTATTGTAAACATTGAATATAATTGGGGAAAATTGAGAAACTGGTGCAAATTGTTGTATTATAAGCTGCAGGCTTGGTGCTGTGTCTATCTCTTATCACTTTAATACAATGGATGAGACATTTGTATGGCGTTTTTTGATAATGGAAAACGTGTTCGTGCTGTATGTTTTGCATTCAATAACAGGAAATGGTTCTGCAATTTCAGTGATTCAAAGTACTTGCAGTATAATGATAAGCATAATACGATATAAATTTGCATTTCATCCGGCTACGGAGTGAAATACTTGTTTGACAATGGAACAGATCATTGCTAAGAAAGGAAAAAACGAACAGATTGTATATCTATAATCTATTCCAAATTAAGATCATCGTTTCACGTTTAATATTTTAGATCTGCCGAAGGTAATTCACATTTCATTGTGATGACCGTATACATTGAAGCTATATCTGACCTTGCTATTTTTTGTTATTTGCGAAAGTATGTAGGATGTATAATAGACAAATATAGGGAGGATACAAATAGTCTTAACTCTTCTGCAGAAGGAGAAAGAAAAATAAAGGGTGATAAGGAAATGGGCATACCATACAAATAATTTCAATATAAAGTCATTTTAAGCATGCTAATGAAAGCATGGTAAGCATGGTAGTGTTCAATTGTTAGAAATATGTAATACCCAAATATGAAATTTGTATTATTTAAGTGTTTCAAAATGTTGGGTATTCCTGGGTGGACACTTATAACTTTTGCTTTGGAAGTTGAAGAAAATTACATTTATGACGTGAATTTTGTAATAAGCCACCTGCTCTATGGGAAAGTCATATTGCGAAAGGCATCTAAACAAGTATGTATTGTTTAAATATTATTGCTTTTATTATACTCGCAAAAAAAGAAATAATGTGGTGTTAATACAATGAGTCATAAAATGTTCAAATGCGTTGCGTCAAAATATTTATGACAATTTTTATATTTATAAAAGCTTTGTCTTGTTTTAATTACATAAGTACATGATAGTTGTAACAAATTTTTGTTCCATCAGTTTTCCGGCAGGTAAAAATCAAAATATACTCATTGAAGTCAAATGTTTTTCAGATTGAAAATTGCAAATTTAATATAATTGTTTTACGGATTAAACAGTTTTCTCTTAGGTGGAATAATTACTTAAAACATATTACTTGTGCTTTTGATACGCTGAGAACCGAAGAAGATCTCGTTGATGTAAATTTAAGCTGCGAAGGAAAAAGGAATAAGAGCAGACAAACTGCTATTATCTGCATGTAGTACATATTTTAGAGATTTATTTAAGGTAAAGTGAAATTAAGAATTTAATAATTTGTTACTGTTAACATATATTTTGTAAATGATACTTATTCTATTTTACGAAAATCCATGTCAGCATCCTGTTATAATATATAATAATAATGTAAAATTCGATGATTAGGCTGCATTGGTTGATTTTATGTATCAGGGAGAAGTAAATGTAGTTCGAGAACAATTGGCTAGTTATTTAACAACCGCTGAACTGCTTGCTGTTCAGGGCCTTGCCGATGGTATAGGAAAAGATAATGATAGTTTAGTAGAGGTATGTTTTTCAAAATTGTTAAATATGATTAGATATTTTCTGCTTAAATTAAAGTAATACAATTGTATCACGTTAAACTGTGTTTCGGGATGACATTTTTATATGACGCAATTTTATTTGATACTAGTGCTTCAAAAAAATAATTAAAAGTCAACAGATCTTGTTTATATATTTGATTTGAATGTAATTTAATATATTATTTTTACAAGATTTATGTTCGATATACATATACATTTATTTAGTTACTATTCTCTGCTTATTTCATACGAATTTCATAGTCTACAGCCTACTTTATCTATTATGTGTGTAACCTAAAATCATTGGAATAATTATTCTTGCATCAACATTAATGTACGTGCCAAATAATACGTGCAGTACACCTTCATACGCTATTGATTATTTCCTGTAAATGAAGAATTTTAATATAATGTACAAAATATATAAAATTTAGCATTAAAATTGTCGCACATATATTTAAAAATTAATTGGATTAAAGAATTTTTCAAAATTTCTGAGAATGTAAGGCCAACGTAAGATTTTACACGGAACTAGTTTCCATTTTCGCGCGTAAGACTACGTCATAAAGACAGAGGAGGGGGTATAGACAGCGGACTTCAGACGCGCAGCGTAGACTTCCCTTAGTCATCTTACGACTGTGCTGTGAGGAGGGTGTTTTGCTCGGTGGTTTCAAATCCTTTGTGTGCAGTTGTGTGAATCTCTTCTGTATTGTTCTACAACAAACAGGAGCCGGATACAGGTTGGTATACTTTTTACTTACTCAATAATTAGGTGAAATAATTGAGAAAGCATGGCGAGGACAAAGAAGGGACTTTCGAAAACTAACGCCGACAAGCCAGAAACTGAACGGTTACTAACTTGGATTGACGAAGTTCGCCGCAAAAGATCAAAGTGTCGCCGAAAGCGCAGACGCGATTTACGGATTGAAGCAATGCTGACGTGCGCTCTTTCCAAAGCTAAAAATGATTTACGCATCCGGCGATTATCAGCAGCTTCAAAATGGCAGAAATTTAAAAAACAATGCTTGAAGAAGAAGGTAAATTATACAAATTATGAGCTCTACAATGGTGAGGACACGGAAAATCCGGGATCGTCTCAACAGAATCCCCGGGAGGAGCCATCGTGTCCTGAATTGGGCAGTTCAGACGATGTCGTGTCTAAGTTGGCAGAAATAAAAGTAACGTTGCAACGCTGAAGTAGCGGGAAAAATGCAAGCGATCAGGTTTGGAAGACCTAACTGTGACAAGAGGATTTCTCGCAACGTTTTATCTACCAAATGCGTAGAAATTTCAACAACTATATGGAATCTCGAGCGATTACGGAGCACCGCGTATTACGTCGGTGCTGCAAGAATAGAAATTGCATTACTATCTTGATGTATATATGGATATTTTCTGGTTGCAGTCTCACCGTTCGAGATGGCATTGGGACAAGCGGAGGGAGTTGGTGTTCGCAACGATGCTGAAGCGTACTGCACGCTCGGGGACCCCATGTTCTCCAGTCTCTGCGCCTTTCGTTGGCTTAGTTTATATATTATATTGTATGCATTGGTTTGGTAATATACGTAATAATGAGCGTTCGAAGTATGTTCGAAGAGTGTTTGATCCGATATTTTTTAACTTCAGAAATATATACTTTGCATGTCTTATATTTTAAAGAAAATTTGTATAGTACATTTTAGCTTGTAGATTTAGTAGTATCGTTTCTAATATTCGCTCCATTATTCTGTACGTCAAGATTTTGTATATTTGCTTAATGTTGATTAACAGTTTTGTAGACTTTAAGAAATGAAATGAAATTAATAAAATTTGGAAAATGTTTACAATTTTTCTGCAATCTTCTAGTTCATATTAATGGCAAAAGTGCTTTCCTGCCCCGCATACTACACATAACAAAATTCTGTCGCAGGCAAGAGACCCGTACATGTACCCAGGCTGTTGGCCGTCATCGGCAACATTATTTGGCCTGTCTGTGTATGAGATAAGGAGCGACGAGAGAGGATTGGTACGGCATAAGGAAGGGGGGAAATGTGTTTCTTTTTAGAAAATCGTGCATGAAGTTTTCTGGCTGACGAATGGGTTGCACCATGATCAAGTTGTACATAAACGTCTCATCTCTCCACACTTCCGTATCTTGAACATCCAAGCATCAACTAATTCGAAAATCGTCTGACGCGCGATACTCATAGGCTTATTGTGACGAACTACAGCTAATTGTAGCAAATCTTATTTGGTGGGCTCTAATACCTTTCGTACGTTATCTGGGCAAATGTGTTTTCTCATGTCCGGGAAAGTTTTTTCATAGCTTGTACCACCAGGTTGTATGGGAGTTGTCGAAGCACACAAGACAAGCCTCCGGTGAATATCAATAAGGAGAGACAGCGCTAGGGGTAATGGCCCCCCCTAACGCCAATTCAATAGTCAGGAAATATTAGGACTGGCTAGAACTAGAGAACGCGTGAAGGGGGTGCAACTGAAGTTAATTCATAAGAGAATCCTGGAGCACCTCTGTCATACGCGTCGGGTGGTCATCGTGGAGTTTTAGTCGGTAAGAGTCCGACACTACTCTGCTGTTACGCAATTACTGCAACAGCGGAGTGTCCATGAGGATTTCTCCACGTAAAAAAAAAAAAAAAAAAAAAAAGGTTGTATGTTAGTTACTCTGGCTTATCAATATGCCCTGTTCAATGTTGGCCAAGCTGAATAATGTCACAGGCCTCTATCTTCCTTAATAAGAGCTGTAGGGGATCGAATAATGAGACTACCAATATGTGTACTCGTTAGTGTATTTAAAACAGATCTTGTCGCGAAACGATATCTATACAGACGTTTAGTCACAGTTTATACTGAATCGTTTGCGATCACGTTCGTTTAGTCACAATCGTCAGAAGAAGGTCAAAAGATACAAATTCGTCTTGTTTTACGGTTACACGTAGCGGCACCATTGTTTTCCCCGGAGTTTATAATTCCTTACAATTCCTCTCGATATTCCGAAGCAAAACAACAACATGGTTTGAAGCAAATTCTAACTCTTATGCCGCTACAGAGCTTTTTGAGGTATGGAGTAAATTGAATGCATCTTTGTTGAGTCTAGATGGTCCAGAATGGCGAACTACCGCAAGTAGAGCAACTAATCGAAATAATAGACACGCACATATACGTAATATGTTTAACATGGATAGGAAATTGCTTTGAAATTTAACAATCATTGCAATAATTACGTAGGTTCGGAAGTCGTATTACTAGATACTTATTGTAATATCGTAAAGTAATTCGAATTAGAAATCAGTTGAATATGGAGAAACCGTGTACGTCGTGTTTCTGTACTTCGTTTACATGCAAGAGTGCCTACGTGAATAAAGGCACGTAGTTGGTAGTTCTTACTTAGGTATGAGGGAAACAATAGACAACGTTAGAAGAAGGACGGTTTCGCTACGCAAGGCGAGTCGAAAAGTGTGCGTGTTGCGAGAATCAGAGCTAATTGAGTCGTCGAAGAGTAGAGTCGTTAGAGGTATCGAGTCGTCGAAGAGTAGAGTCGTGAGAATTGATAGAGTTGTTAGAGAGAGAGAGAGTGTGTGTGTGTGTTAGATTCGTTGTGACGAGAGTGGTCAAATAACTGTAAAGTTATTTGATATAGATACGAGTATTGCATTTAGTTTCCGTTAAATAAATATCGTTTCCTGTCCAATTTATATTTGTATATTCAATTTAATATTAATAAATTGTAAGTAATCGGGAAAAGATTTCTATCCTTATTTTCCGATTTTACATTATTTTCACAGATTTCAATTCACTTATTCATTGATTGATATTAGGACAAATGAGGAACTTCGCATCTAGTTAGATTAACAAATAAAATGTATTGTTCCTGATAAATGTTATGCGGAATAGTATAGGAAATAAAAGACTGGTTTATATTACCGTTCAAGTGACTGATAGTAGGAAAGCAGTGATGGAACATGAGGCAACGTAATATAAAATTGAATCCCTGAGTATAGCATGCAGATAATATTTTGAGTGTTGACGGAGGACAAAATTATGCACATTCCTTTTTCGATTCCGAGGAAATACATCAGCGATGAGTCAGTTGTCAAAACACGATGGAAATTGCTCATTGTCAATTGAACAAGTTTGATATAATTACACAAGCTTAAGATTTAACTTGAAATTTTTTTGAAGAAATTTATTTTTATTATACCTGATGTCAAGCGCGGTATTAAGTATCATGCTTTTATAACTATTGTTTTAAATATTTTTGTGTTGAAATAATGTCGTTTGGGTGTCTGTTTTGTACTGGAGGAGTACCCGAAATAATTATACTCGTCGCGTACAGCTAAACAGCTACAGGCAGTTGTTTGTATTCCTGGAACGCGTTGGATTCGTGTTTGCATGGTACGTTGATTGGAATGACTTAGAGGTGGGTTACTGGGGGTGCGAGTAATTATGTTTCAGCCAGGATTGGATAGAGAACGCGTTTAATCGACGTTTAAAGATCCGCTTAAAATACACATGCTCTGGTAGTTTCTAATTGGATCGTTATATATGTCGTATACTTTCTGCTAAATCCGTTTTTGGGAGACATTAAGTTGAAAAAGGTCATATTTTTAAAGAGGGGGAGAGAGGTGGTATGCACTGGATAAAGGTAACAATTTTATATGAAGGATAATTATTGTAAACATTGAATATAATTGGGGAAAATTGAGAAACTGGTGCAAATTGTTGTATTATAAGCTGCAGGCTTGGTGCTGTGTCTATCTCTTATCACTTTAATACAATGGATGAGACATTTGTATGGCGTTTTTTGATAATGGAAAACGTGTTCGTGCTGTATGTTTTGCATTCAATAACAGGAAATGGTTCTGCAATTTCAGTGATTCAAAGTACTTGCAGTATAATGATAAGCATAATACGATATAAATTTGCATTTCATCCGGCTACGGAGTGAAATACTTGTTTGACAATGGAACAGATCATTGCTAAGAAAGGAAAAAACGAACAGATTGTGTATCTATAATCTATTCCAAATTAAGATCATCGTTTCACGTTTAATATTTTAGATCTGCCGAAGGTAATTCACATTTCATTGTGATGACCGTATACATTGAAGCTATATCTGACCTTGCTATTTTTTGTTATTTGCGAAAGTATGTAGGATGTATAATAGACAAATATAGGGAGGATACAAATAGTCTTAACTCTTCTGCAGAAGGAGAAAGAAAAATAAAGGGTGATAAGGAAATGGGCATACCATACAAATAATTTCAATATAAAGTCATTTTAAGCATGCTAATGAAAGCATGGTAAGCATGGTAGTGTTCAATTGTTAGAAATATGTAATACCCAAATATGAAATTTGTATTATTTAAGTGTTTCAAAATGTTGGGTATTCCTGGGTGGACACTTATAACTTTTGCTTTGGAAGTTGAAGAAAATTACATTTATGACGTGAATTTTGTAATAAGCCACCTGCTCTATGGGAAAGTCATATTGCGAAAGGCATCTAAACAAGTATGTATTGTTTAAATATTATTGCTTTTATTATACTCGCAAAAAAAGAAATAATGTGGTGTTAATACAATGAGTCATAAAATGTTCAAATGCGTTGCGTCAAAATATTTATGACAATTTTTATATTTATAAAAGCTTTGTCTTGTTTTAATTACATAAGTACATGATAGTTGTAACAAATTTTTGTTCCATCAGTTTTCCGGCAGGTAAAAATCAAAATATACTCATTGAAGTCAAATGTTTTTCAGATTGAAAATTGCAAATTTAATATAATTGTTTTACGGATTAAACAGTTTTCTCTTAGGTGGAATAATTACTTAAAACATATTACTTGTGCTTTTGATACGCTGAGAACCGAAGAAGATCTCGTTGATGTAAATTTAAGCTGCGAAGGAAAAAGGAATAAGAGCAGACAAACTGCTATTATCTGCATGTAGTACATATTTTAGAGATTTATTTAAGGTAAAGTGAAATTAAGAATTTAATAATTTGTTACTGTTAACATATATTTTGTAAATGATACTTATTCTATTTTACGAAAATCCATGTCAGCATCCTGTTATAATATATAATAATAATGTAAAATTCGATGATTAGGCTGCATTGGTTGATTTTATGTATCAGGGAGAAGTAAATGTAGTTCGAGAACAATTGGCTAGTTATTTAACAACCGCTGAACTGCTTGCTGTTCAGGGCCTTGCCGATGGTATAGGAAAAGATAATGATAGTTTAGTAGAGGTATGTTTTTCAAAATTGTTAAATATGATTAGATATTTTCTGCTTAAATTAAAGTAATACAATTGTATCACGTTAAACTGTGTTTCGGGATGACATTTTTATATGACGCAATTTTATTTGATACTAGTGCTTCAAAAAAATAATTAAAAGTCAACAGATCTTGTTTATATATTTGATTTGAATGTAATTTAATATATTATTTTTACAAGATTTATGTTCGATATACATATACATTTATTTAGTTACTATTCTCTGCTTATTTCATACGAATTTCATAGTCTACAGCCTACTTTATCTATTATGTGTGTAACCTAAAATCATTGGAATAATTATTCTTGCATCAACATTAATGTACGTGCCAAATAATACGTGCAGTACACCTTCATACGCTATTGATTATTTCCTGTAAATGAAGAATTTTAATATAATGTACAAAATATATAAAATTTAGCATTAAAATTGTCGCACATATATTTAAAAATTAATTGGATTAAAGAATTTTTCAAAATTTCTGAGAATGTAAGGCCAACGTAAGATTTTACACGGAACTAGTTTCCATTTTCGCGCGTAAGACTACGTCATAAAGACAGAGGAGGGGGTATAGACAGCGGACTTCAGACGCGCAGCGTAGACTTCCCTTAGTCATCTTACGACTGTGCTGTGAGGAGGGTGTTTTGCTCGGTGGTTTCAAATCCTTTGTGTGCAGTTGTGTGAATCTCTTCTGTATTGTTCTACAACAAACAGGAGCCGGATACAGGTTGGTATACTTTTTACTTACTCAATAATTAGGTGAAATAATTGAGAAAGCATGGCGAGGACAAAGAAGGGACTTTCGAAAACTAACGCCGACAAGCCAGAAACTGAACGGTTACTAACTTGGATTGACGAAGTTCGCCGCAAAAGATCAAAGTGTCGCCGAAAGCGCAGACGCGATTTACGGATTGAAGCAATGCTGACGTGCGCTCTTTCCAAAGCTAAAAATGATTTACGCATCCGGCGATTATCAGCAGCTTCAAAATGGCAGAAATTTAAAAAACAATGCTTGAAGAAGAAGGTAAATTATACAAATTATGAGCTCTACAATGGTGAGGACACGGAAAATCCGGGATCGTCTCAACAGAATCCCCGGGAGGAGCCATCGTGTCCTGAATTGGGCAGTTCAGACGATGTCGTGTCTAAGTTGGCAGAAATAAAAGTAACGTTGCAACGCTGAAGTAGCGGGAAAAATGCAAGCGATCAGGTTTGGAAGACCTAACTGTGACAAGAGGATTTCTCGCAACGTTTTATCTACCAAATGCGTAGAAATTTCAACAACTATATGGAATCTCGAGCGATTACGGAGCACCGCGTATTACGTCGGTGCTGCAAGAATAGAAATTGCATTACTATCTTGATGTATATATGGATATTTTCTGGTTGCAGTCTCACCGTTCGAGATGGCATTGGGACAAGCGGAGGGAGTTGGTGTTCGCAACGATGCTGAAGCGTACTGCACGCTCGGGGACCCCATGTTCTCCAGTCTCTGCGCCTTTCGTTGGCTTAGTTTATATATTATATTGTATGCATTGGTTTGGTAATATACGTAATAATGAGCGTTCGAAGTATGTTCGAAGAGTGTTTGATCCGATATTTTTTAACTTCAGAAATATATACTTTGCATGTCTTATATTTTAAAGAAAATTTGTATAGTACATTTTAGCTTGTAGATTTAGTAGTATCGTTTCTAATATTCGCTCCATTATTCTGTACGTCAAGATTTTGTATATTTGCTTAATGTTGATTAACAGTTTTGTAGACTTTAAGAAATGAAATGAAATTAATAAAATTTGGAAAATGTTTACAATTTTTCTGCAATCTTCTAGTTCATATTAATGGCAAAAGTGCTTTCCTGCCCCGCATACTACACATAACAAAATTCTGTCGCAGGCAAGAGACCCGTACATGTACCCAGGCTGTTGGCCGTCATCGGCAACATTATTTGGCCTGTCTGTGTATGAGATAAGGAGCGACGAGAGAGGATTGGTACGGCATAAGGAAGGGGGGAAATGTGTTTCTTTTTAGAAAATCGTGCATGAAGTTTTCTGGCTGACGAATGGGTTGCACCATGATCAAGTTGTACATAAACGTCTCATCTCTCCACACTTCCGTATCTTGAACATCCAAGCATCAACTAATTCGAAAATCGTCTGACGCGCGATACTCATAGGCTTATTGTGACGAACTACAGCTAATTGTAGCAAATCTTATTTGGTGGGCTCTAATACCTTTCGTACGTTATCTGGGCAAATGTGTTTTCTCATGTCCGGGAAAGTTTTTTCATAGCTTGTACCACCAGGTTGTATGGGAGTTGTCGAAGCACACAAGACAAGCCTCCGGTGAATATCAATAAGGAGAGACAGCGCTAGGGGTAATGGCCCCCCCTAACGCCAATTCAATAGTCAGGAAATATTAGGACTGGCTAGAACTAGAGAACGCGTGAAGGGGGTGCAACTGAAGTTAATTCATAAGAGAATCCTGGAGCACCTCTGTCATACGCGTCGGGTGGTCATCGTGGAGTTTTAGTCGGTAAGAGTCCGACACTACTCTGCTGTTACGCAATTACTGCAACAGCGGAGTGTCCATGAGGATTTCTCCACGTAAAAAAAAAAAAAAAAAAAAAAAGGTTGTATGTTAGTTACTCTGGCTTATCAATATGCCCTGTTCAATGTTGGCCAAGCTGAATAATGTCACAGGCCTCTATCTTCCTTAATAAGAGCTGTAGGGGATCGAATAATGAGACTACCAATATGTGTACTCGTTAGTGTATTTAAAACAGATCTTGTCGCGAAACGATATCTATACAGACGTTTAGTCACAGTTTATACTGAATCGTTTGCGATCACGTTCGTTTAGTCATAATCGTCAGAAGAAGGTCAAAAGATACAAATTCGTCTTGTTTTACGGTTACACGTAGTGGCACCATTGTTTTCCCCGGAGTTTATAATTCCTTACAATTCCTCTCGATATTCCGAAGCAAAACAACAACAGGGTTTGAAGCAAATTCTAACTCTTATGCCGCTACAGAGCTTTTTGAGGTATGGAGTAAATTGAATGCATCTTTGTTGAGCCTAGATGGTCCAGAATGGCGAACTACCGCAAGTAGAGCAACTAATCGAAATAATAGACACGCACATATACGTAATATGTTTAACATGGATAGGAAATTGCTTTGAAATTTAACAATCATTGCAATAATTACGTAGGTTCGGAAGTCGTATTACTAGATACTTATTGTAATATCGTAAAGTAATTCGAATTAGAAATCAGTTGAAAATAGAGAAACCGTGTACGTCGTGTTTCTGTACTTCGTTTACATGCAAGAGTGCCTACGTGAATAAAGGCACGTAGTTGGTAGTTCTTACATAGGCATGAGGGAAACAATAGACAACGTTAGAAGAAGGACGGTTTCGCTACGCAAGGCGAGTCGAAAAGTGTGCGTGTTGCGAGAATCAGAGCTAATTGAGTCGTCGAAGAGTAGAGTCGTTAGAGGTATCGAGTCGTCGAAGAGTAGAGTCGTGAGAATTGATAGAGTTGTTAGAGAGAGAGAGAGTGTGTGTGTGTTAGATTCGTTGTGACGAGAGTGGTCAAATAACTGTAAAGTTATTTGATATAGATACGAGTATTGCATTTAGTTTCCGTTAAATAAATATCGTTTCCTGTCCAATTTATATTTGTATATTCAATTTAATATTAATAAATTGTAAGTAATCGGGAAAAGATTTCTATCCTTATTTTCCGATTTTACATTATTTTCACAGATTTCAATTCACTTATTCATTGATTGATATTAGGACAAATGAGGAACTTCGCATCTAGTTAGATTAACAAATAAAATGTATTGTTCCTGATAAATGGTATGCGGAATAGTATAGGAAATAAAAGACTGGTTTATATTACCGTTCAAGTGACTGATAGTAGGAAAGCAGTGATGGAACATGAGGCAACGTAATATAAAATTGAATCCCTGAGTATAGCATGCAGATAATATTTTGAGTGTTGACGGAGGACAAAATTATGCACATTCCTTTTTCGATTCCGAGGAAATACATCAGCGATGAGTCAGTTGTCAAAACACGATGGAAATTGCTCATTGTCAATTGAACAAGTTTGATATAATTACACAAGCTTAAGATTTAACTTGAAATTTTTTTGAAGAAATTTATTTTTATTATACCTGATGTCAAGCGCGGTATTAAGTATCATGCTTTTATAACTATTGTTTTAAATATTTTTGTGTTGAAATAATGTCGTTTGGGTGTCTGTTTTGTACTGGAGGAGTACCCGAAATAATTATACTCGTCGCGTACAGCTAAACAGCTACAGGCAGTTGTTTGTATTCCTGGAACGCGTTGGATTCGTGTTTGCATGGTACGTTGATTGGAATGACTTAGAGGTGGGTTACTGGGGGTGCGAGTAATTATGTTTCAGCCAGGATTGGATAGAGAACGCGTTTAATCGACGTTTAAAGATCCGCTTAAAATACACATGCTCTGGTAGTTTCTAATTGGATCGTTATATATGTCGTATACTTTCTGCTAAATCCGTTTTTGGGAGACATTAAGTTGAAAAAGGTCATATTTTTAAAGAGGGGGAGAGAGGTGGTATGCATTGGATAAAGGTAACAATTTTATATGAAGGATAATTATTGTAAACATTGAATATAATTGGGGAAAATTGAGAAACTGGTGCAAATTGTTGTATTATAAGCTGCAGGCTTGGTGCTGTGTCTATCTCTTATCACTTTAATACAATGGATGAGACATTTGTATGGCGTTTTTTGATAATGGAAAACGTGTTCGTGCTGTATGTTTTGCATTCAATAACAGGAAATGGTTCTGCAATTTCAGTGATTCAAAGTACTTGCAGTATAATGATAAGCATAATACGATATAAATTTGCATTTCATCCGGCTACGGAGTGAAATACTTGTTTGACAATGGAACAGATCATTGCTAAGAAAGGAAAAAACGAACAGATTGTGTATCTATAATCTATTCCAAATTAAGATCATCGTTTCACGTTTAATATTTTAGATCTGCCGAAGGTAATTCACATTTCATTGTGATGACCGTATACATTGAAGCTATATCTGACCTTGCTATTTTTTGTTATTTGCGAAAGTATGTAGGATGTATAATAGACAAATATAGGGAGGATACAAATAGTCTTAACTCTTCTGCAGAAGGAGAAAGAAAAATAAAGGGTGATAAGGAAATGGGCATACCATACAAATAATTTCAATATAAAGTCATTTTAAGCATGCTAATGAAAGCATGGTAAGCATGGTAGTGTTCAATTGTTAGAAATATGTAATACCCAAATATGAAATTTGTATTATTTAAGTGTTTCAAAATGTTGGGTATTCCTGGGTGGACACTTATAACTTTTGCTTTGGAAGTTGAAGAAAATTACATTTATGACGTGAATTTTGTAATAAGCCACCTGCTCTATGGGAAAGTCATATTGCGAAAGGCATCTAAACAAGTATGTATTGTTTAAATATTATTGCTTTTATTATACTCGCAAAAAAAGAAATAATGTGGTGTTAATACAATGAGTCATAAAATGTTCAAATGCGTTGCGTCAAAATATTTATGACAATTTTTATATTTATAAAAGCTTTGTCTTGTTTTAATTACATAAGTACATGATAGTTGTAACAAATTTTTGTTCCATCAGTTTTCCGGCAGGTAAAAATCAAAATATACTCATTGAAGTCAAATGTTTTTCAGATTGAAAATTGCAAATTTAATATAATTGTTTTACGGATTAAACAGTTTTCTCTTAGGTGGAATAATTACTTAAAACATATTACTTGTGCTTTTGATACGCTGAGAACCGAAGAAGATCTCGTTGATGTAAATTTAAGCTGCGAAGGAAAAAGGAATAAGAGCAGACAAACTGCTATTATCTGCATGTAGTACATATTTTAGAGATTTATTTAAGGTAAAGTGAAATTAAGAATTTAATAATTTGTTACTGTTAACATATATTTTGTAAATGATACTTATTCTATTTTACGAAAATCCATGTCAGCATCCTGTTATAATATATAATAATAATGTAAAATTCGATGATTAGGCTGCATTGGTTGATTTTATGTATCAGGGAGAAGTAAATGTAGTTCGAGAACAATTGGCTAGTTATTTAACAACCGCTGAACTGCTTGCTGTTCAGGGCCTTGCCGATGGTATAGGAAAAGATAATGATAGTTTAGTAGAGGTATGTTTTTCAAAATTGTTAAATATGATTAGATATTTTCTGCTTAAATTAAAGTAATACAATTGTATCACGTTAAACTGTGTTTCGGGATGACATTTTTATATGACGCAATTTTATTTGATACTAGTGCTTCAAAAAAATAATTAAAAGTCAACAGATCTTGTTTATATATTTGATTTGAATGTAATTTAATATATTATTTTTACAAGATTTATGTTCGATATACATATACATTTATTTAGTTACTATTCTCTGCTTATTTCATACGAATTTCATAGTCTACAGCCTACTTTATCTATTATGTGTGTAACCTAAAATCATTGGAATAATTATTCTTGCATCAACATTAATGTACGTGCCAAATAATACGTGCAGTACACCTTCATACGCTATTGATTATTTCCTGTAAATGAAGAATTTTAATATAATGTACAAAATATATAAAATTTAGCATTA
Source organism: Bombus huntii (assembly GCF_024542735.1). NCBI lineage: Eukaryota > Metazoa > Arthropoda > Insecta > Hymenoptera > Apidae > Bombus > Bombus huntii. The sequence goes on from NW_026099325.1 coordinate 830,671, forward strand.
AAATTGTCGCACATATATTTAAAAATTAATTGGATTAAAGAATTTTTCAAAATTTCTGAGAATGTAAGGCCAACGTAAGATTTTACACGGAACTAGTTTCCATTTTCGCGCGTAAGACTACGTCATAAAGACAGAGGAGGGGGTATAGACAGCGGACTTCAGACGCGCAGCGTAGACTTCCCTTAGTCATCTTACGACTGTGCTGTGAGGAGGGTGTTTTGCTCGGTGGTTTCAAATCCTTTGTGTGCAGTTGTGTGAATCTCTTCTGTATTGTTCTACAACAAACAGGAGCCGGATACAGGTTGGTATACTTTTTACTTACTCAATAATTAGGTGAAATAATTGAGAAAGCATGGCGAGGACAAAGAAGGGACTTTCGAAAACTAACGCCGACAAGCCAGAAACTGAACGGTTACTAACTTGGATTGACGAAGTTCGCCGCAAAAGATCAAAGTGTCGCCGAAAGCGCAGACGCGATTTACGGATTGAAGCAATGCTGACGTGCGCTCTTTCCAAAGCTAAAAATGATTTACGCATCCGGCGATTATCAGCAGCTTCAAAATGGCAGAAATTTAAAAAACAATGCTTGAAGAAGAAGGTAAATTATACAAATTATGAGCTCTACAATGGTGAGGACACGGAAAATCCGGGATCGTCTCAACAGAATCCCCGGGAGGAGCCATCGTGTCCTGAATTGGGCAGTTCAGACGATGTCGTGTCTAAGTTGGCAGAAATAAAAGTAACGTTGCAACGCTGAAGTAGCGGGAAAAATGCAAGCGATCAGGTTTGGAAGACCTAACTGTGACAAGAGGATTTCTCGCAACGTTTTATCTACCAAATGCGTAGAAATTTCAACAACTATATGGAATCTCGAGCGATTACGGAGCACCGCGTATTACGTCGGTGCTGCAAGAATAGAAATTGCATTACTATCTTGATGTATATATGGATATTTTCTGGTTGCAGTCTCACCGTTCGAGATGGCATTGGGACAAGCGGAGGGAGTTGGTGTTCGCAACGATGCTGAAGCGTACTGCACGCTCGGGGACCCCATGTTCTCCAGTCTCTGCGCCTTTCGTTGGCTTAGTTTATATATTATATTGTATGCATTGGTTTGGTAATATACGTAATAATGAGCGTTCGAAGTATGTTCGAAGAGTGTTTGATCCGATATTTTTTAACTTCAGAAATATATACTTTGCATGTCTTATATTTTAAAGAAAATTTGTATAGTACATTTTAGCTTGTAGATTTAGTAGTATCGTTTCTAATATTCGCTCCATTATTCTGTACGTCAAGATTTTGTATATTTGCTTAATGTTGATTAACAGTTTTGTAGACTTTAAGAAATGAAATGAAATTAATAAAATTTGGAAAATGTTTACAATTTTTCTGCAATCTTCTAGTTCATATTAATGGCAAAAGTGCTTTCCTGCCCCGCATACTACACATAACAAAATTCTGTCGCAGGCAAGAGACCCGTACATGTACCCAGGCTGTTGGCCGTCATCGGCAACATTATTTGGCCTGTCTGTGTATGAGATAAGGAGCGACGAGAGAGGATTGGTACGGCATAAGGAAGGGGGGAAATGTGTTTCTTTTTAGAAAATCGTGCATGAAGTTTTCTGGCTGACGAATGGGTTGCACCATGATCAAGTTGTACATAAACGTCTCATCTCTCCACACTTCCGTATCTTGAACATCCAAGCATCAACTAATTCGAAAATCGTCTGACGCGCGATACTCATAGGCTTATTGTGACGAACTACAGCTAATTGTAGCAAATCTTATTTGGTGGGCTCTAATACCTTTCGTACGTTATCTGGGCAAATGTGTTTTCTCATGTCCGGGAAAGTTTTTTCATAGCTTGTACCACCAGGTTGTATGGGAGTTGTCGAAGCACACAAGACAAGCCTCCGGTGAATATCAATAAGGAGAGACAGCGCTAGGGGTAATGGCCCCCCCTAACGCCAATTCAATAGTCAGGAAATATTAGGACTGGCTAGAACTAGAGAACGCGTGAAGGGGGTGCAACTGAAGTTAATTCATAAGAGAATCCTGGAGCACCTCTGTCATACGCGTCGGGTGGTCATCGTGGAGTTTTAGTCGGTAAGAGTCCGACACTACTCTGCTGTTACGCAATTACTGCAACAGCGGAGTGTCCATGAGGATTTCTCCACGTAAAAAAAAAAAAAAAAAAAAAAAGGTTGTATGTTAGTTACTCTGGCTTATCAATATGCCCTGTTCAATGTTGGCCAAGCTGAATAATGTCACAGGCCTCTATCTTCCTTAATAAGAGCTGTAGGGGATCGAATAATGAGACTACCAATATGTGTACTCGTTAGTGTATTTAAAACAGATCTTGTCGCGAAACGATATCTATACAGACGTTTAGTCACAGTTTATACTGAATCGTTTGCGATCACGTTCGTTTAGTCATAATCGTCAGAAGAAGGTCAAAAGATACAAATTCGTCTTGTTTTACGGTTACACGTAGCGGCACCATTGTTTTCCCCGGAGTTTATAATTCCTTACAATTCCTCTCGATATTCCGAAGCAAAACAACAACATGGTTTGAAGCAAATTCTAACTCTTATGCCGCTACAGAGCTTTTTGAGGTATGGAGTAAATTGAATGCATCTTTGTTGAGTCTAGATGGTCCAGAATGGCGAACTACCGCAAGTAGAGCAACTAATCGAAATAATAGACACGCACATATACGTAATATGTTTAACATGGATAGGAAATTGCTTTGAAATTTAACAATCATTGCAATAATTACGTAGGTTCGGAAGTCGTATTACTAGATACTTATTGTAATATCGTAAAGTAATTCGAATTAGAAATCAGTTGAAAATAGAGAAACCGTGTACGTCGTGTTTCTGTACTTCGTTTACATGCAAGAGTGCCTACGTGAATAAAGGCACCTAGTTGGTAGTTCTTACATAGGTATGAGGGAAACAATAGACAACGTTAGAAGAAGGACGGTTTCGCTACGCAAGGCGAGTCGAAAAGTGTGCGTGTTGCGAGAATCAGAGCTAATTGAGTCGTCGAAGAGTAGAGTCGTTAGAGGTATCGAGTCGTCGAAGAGCAGAGTCGTGAGAATTGATAGAGTTGTTAGAGAGAGAGAGAGTGTGTGTGTGTTAGATTCGTTGTGACGAGAGTGGTCAAATAACTGTAAAGTTATTTGATATAGATACGAGTATTGCATTTAGTTTCCGTTAAATAAATATCGTTTCCTGTCCAATTTATATTTGTATATTCAATTTAATATTAATAAATTGTAAGTAATCGGGAAAAGATTTCTATCCTTATTTTCCGATTTTACATTATTTTCACAGATTTCAATTCACTTATTCATTGATTGATATTAGGACAAATGAGGAACTTCGCATCTAGTTAGATTAACAAATAAAATGTATTGTTCCTGATAAATGGTATGCGGAATAGTATAGGAAATAAAAGACTGGTTTATATTACCGTTCAAGTGACTGATAGTAGGAAAGCAGTGATGGAACATGAGGCAACGTAATATAAAATTGAATCCCTGAGTATAGCATGCAGATAATATTTTGAGTGTTGACGGAGGACAAAATTATGCACATTCCTTTTTCGATTCCGAGGAAATACATCAGCGATGAGTCAGTTGTCAAAACACGATGGAAATTGCTCATTGTCAATTGAACAAGTTTGATATAATTACACAAGCTTAAGATTTAACTTGAAATTTTTTTGAAGAAATTTATTTTTATTATACCTGATGTCAAGCGCGGTATTAAGTATCATGCTTTTATAACTATTGTTTTAAATATTTTTGTGTTGAAATAATGTCGTTTGGGTGTCTGTTTTGTACTGGAGGAGTACCCGAAATAATTATACTCGTCGCGTACAGCTAAACAGCTACAGGCAGTTGTTTGTATTCCTGGAACGCGTTGGATTCGTGTTTGCATGGTACGTTGATTGGAATGACTTAGAGGTGGGTTACTGGGGGTGCGAGTAATTATGTTTCAGCCAGGATTGGATAGAGAACGCGTTTAATCGACGTTTAAAGATCCGCTTAAAATACACATGCTCTGGTAGTTTCTAATTGGATCGTTATATATGTCGTATACTTTCTGCTAAATCCGTTTTTGGGAGACATTAAGTTGAAAAAGGTCATATTTTTAAAGAGGGGGAGAGAGGTGGTATGCACTGGATAAAGGTAACAATTTTATATGAAGGATAATTATTGTAAACATTGAATATAATTGGGGAAAATTGAGAAACTGGTGCAAATTGTTGTATTATAAGCTGCAGGCTTGGTGCTGTGTCTATCTCTTATCACTTTAATACAATGGATGAGACATTTGTATGGCGTTTTTTGATAATGGAAAACGTGTTCGTGCTGTATGTTTTGCATTCAATAACAGGAAATGGTTCTGCAATTTCAGTGATTCAAAGTACTTGCAGTATAATGATAAGCATAATACGATATAAATTTGCATTTCATCCGGCTACGGAGTGAAATACTTGTTTGACAATGGAACAGATCATTGCTAAGAAAGGAAAAAACGAACAGATTGTGTATCTATAATCTATTCCAAATTAAGATCATCGTTTCACGTTTAATATTTTAGATCTGCCGAAGGTAATTCACATTTCATTGTGATGACCGTATACATTGAAGCTATATCTGACCTTGCTATTTTTTGTTATTTGCGAAAGTATGTAGGATGTATAATAGACAAATATAGGGAGGATACAAATAGTCTTAACTCTTCTGCAGAAGGAGAAAGAAAAATAAAGGGTGATAAGGAAATGGGCATACCATACAAATAATTTCAATATAAAGTCATTTTAAGCATGCTAATGAAAGCATGGTAAGCATGGTAGTGTTCAATTGTTAGAAATATGTAATACCCAAATATGAAATTTGTATTATTTAAGTGTTTCAAAATGTTGGGTATTCCTGGGTGGACACTTATAACTTTTGCTTTGGAAGTTGAAGAAAATTACATTTATGACGTGAATTTTGTAATAAGCCACCTGCTCTATGGGAAAGTCATATTGCGAAAGGCATCTAAACAAGTATGTATTGTTTAAATATTATTGCTTTTATTATACTCGCAAAAAAAGAAATAATGTGGTGTTAATACAATGAGTCATAAAATGTTCAAATGCGTTGCGTCAAAATATTTATGACAATTTTTATATTTATAAAAGCTTTGTCTTGTTTTAATTACATAAGTACATGATAGTTGTAACAAATTTTGTTCCATCAGTTTTCCGGCAGGTAAAAATCAAAATATACTCATTGAAGTCAAATGTTTTTCAGATTGAAATTTGCAAATTTAATATAATTGTTTTACGGATTAAACAGTTTTCTCTTAGGTGGAATAATTACTTAAAACATATTACTTGTGCTTTTGATACGCTGAGACCGAAGAAGATCTCGTTGATGTAAATTTAAGCTGCGAAGGAAAAAGGAAATAAGAGCAGACAAACTGCTATTATCTGCATGTAGTACATATTTTAGAGATTTATTTAAGGTAAAGTGAAATTAAGAATTTAATAATTTGTTACTGTTAACATATATTTTGTAAATGATACTTATTCTATTTTACGAAAATCCATGTCAGCATCCTGTTATAATATATAATAATAATGTAAAATTCGATGATTAGGCTGCATTGGTTGATTTTATGTATCAGGGAGAAGTAAATGTAGTTCGAGAACAATTGGCTAGTTATTTAACAACCGCTGAACTGCTTGCTGTTCAGGGCCTTGCCGGATGGTATAGGAAAAGATAATGATAGTTTAGTAGAGGTATGTTTTTCAAAATTGTTAAATATGATTAGATATTTTCTGCTTAAAATAAAGTAATACAATTGTATCACGTTAAACTGTTGTTTCGGGATGACATTTTTATATGACGCAATTTTATTTGATACTAGTGCTTCAAAAAAATAATTAAAAGTCAACAGATCTTGTTTTATATATTTGATTTGGATGTAATTTAATATATTATTTTTACAAGATTTATGTTCGATATACATATACATTTATTTAGTTACTATTCTCTGCTTATTTCATACGAATTTCATAGTCTACAGCCTACTTTATCTATTATGTGTGTAACCTAAAATCATTGGAATAATTATTCTTGCATCAACATTAATGTACGTGCCAAATACTACGTGCAGTACACCTTCATACGCTATTGATTATTTCCTGTAAATGAAGAATTTTAATATAATGTACAAAATATATAAAATTTAGCATTAAAATTGTCGCACATATATTTAAAAATTAATTGGATTAAAGAATTTTTCAAAATTTCTGAGAATGTAAGGCCAACGTAAGATTTTACACGGAACTAGTTTCCATTTTCGCGCGTAAGACTACGTCATAAAGACAGAGGAGGGGGTATAGACAGCGGACTCAGACGCGCAGCGTAGACTTCCCTTAGTCATCTTACGACTGTGCTGTGTGGAGGGTGTTTTGCTCGGTGGTTTCAAATCCTTGTGTGCAGTTGTGTGGAATCTCTTCTGTATTGTTCTACAACAAACAGGAGCCGGATACAGGTTGGTATACTTTTTACTTACTCAAAATTAGGTGAAATATTGAGAAAGCATGGCGAGGACAAAGGAAGGGACTTTCGAAAACTAACCCCGACAAGCCAGAACTGAACGGTTACTAACTTGGATTGACGAAGTTCGCCGGCAAAAGATCAAAGTGTCGCCGAAAGCGCAGACGCGATTTACGGATTGAAGCAATGCTGACGTGCGCTCTTTCCAAAGCTAAAAATGATTTACGCATCCGGCGATTATCAGCAGCTTCAAAATGGCAGAAATTTAAAAAACAATGCTTGAAGAAGAAGGTAAATTATACAAATTATGAGCTCTACAATGGTGAGGACACGGAAAATCCGGGATCGTCTCAACAGAATCCCCGGGAGGAGCCATCGTGTCCTGAATTGGGCAGTTCAGACGATGTCGTGTCTAAGTTGGCAGAAATAAAAGTAACGTTGCAACGCTGAAGTAGCGGGAAAAATGCAAGCGATCAGGTTTGGAAGACCTAACTGTGACAAGAGGATTTCTCGCAACGTTTTATCTACCAAATGCGTAGAAATTTCAACAACTATATGGAATCTCGAGCGATTACGGAGCACCGCGTATTACGTCGGTGCTGCAAGAATAGAAATTGCATTACTATCTTGATGTATATATGGATATTTTCTGGTTGCAGTCTCACCGTTCGAGATGGCATTGGGACAAGCGGAGGGAGTTGGTGTTCGCAACGATGCTGAAGCGTACTGCACGCTCGGGGACCCCATGTTCTCCAGTCTCTGCGCCTTTCGTTGGCTTAGTTTATATATTATATTGTATGCATTGGTTTGGTAATATACGTAATAATGAGCGTTCGAAGTATGTTCGAAGAGTGTTTGATCCGATATTTTTTAATTTCAGAAATATATACTTTGCATGTCTTATATTTTAAAGAAAATTTGTATAGTACATTTTAGCTTGTAGATTTAGTAGTATCGTTTCTAATATTCGCTCCACTATTCTGTACGTCAAGATTTTGTATATTTGCTTAATATTGATTAACAGTTTTGTAGACTTTAAGAAATGAAATGAAATTAATAAAATTTGGAAAATGTTTACAATTTTTCTGCAATCTTCTAGTTCATATTAATGGCAAAAGTGCTTTTCTGCCCCGCATACTACACATAACAAAATTCTGTCGCAGGCAAGAGACCCGTACATGTACCCAGGCTGTTGGCCGTCATCGGCAACATTATTTGGCCTGTCTGTGTATGAGATAAGGAGCGACGAGAGAGGATTGGTACGGCATAAGGAAGGGGGGAAATGTGTTTCTTTTTAGAAAATCGTGCATGAAGTTTTCTGGCTGACGAATGGGTTGCACCATGATCAAGTTGTACATAAACGTCTCATCTCTCCACACTTCCGTATCTTGAACATCCAAGCATCAACTAATTCGAAAATCGTCTGACGCGCGATACTCATAGGCTTATTGTGACGAACTACAGCTAATTGTAGCAAATCTTATTTGGTGGGCTCTAATACCTTTCGTACGTTATCTGGGCAAATGTGTTTTCTCATGTCCGGGAAAGTTTTTTCATAGCTTGTACCACCAGGTTGTATGGGAGTTGTCGAAGCACACAAGACAAGCCTCCGGTGAATATCAATAAGGAGAGACAGCGCTAGGGGTAATGGCCCCCCCTAACGCCAATTCAATAGTCAGGAAATATTAGGACTGGCTAGAACTAGAGAACGCGTGAAGGGGGTGCAACTGAAGTTAATTCATAAGAGAATCCTGGAGCACCTCTGTCATACGCGTCGGGTGGTCATCGTGGAGTTTTAGTCGGTAAGAGTCCGACACTACTCTGCTGTTACGCAATTACTGCAACAGCGGAGTGTCCATGAGGATTTCTCCACGTAAAAAAAAAAAAAAAAAAAAAAGGTTGTATGTTAGTTACTCTGGCTTATCAATATGCCCTGTTCAATGTTGGCCAAGCTGAATAATGTCACAGGCCTCTATCTTCCTTAATAAGAGCTGTAGGGGATCGAATAATGAGACTACCAATATATGTACTCGTTAGTGTATTTAAAACAGATCTTGTCGCGAAACGATATCTATACAGACGTTTAGTCACAGTTTATACTGAATCGTTTGCGATCACGTTCGTTTAGTCATAATCGTCAGAAGAAGGTCAAAAGATACAAATTCGTCTTGTTTTACGGTTACACGTAGCGGCGCCATTGTTTTCCCCGGAGTTTATAATTCCTTACAATTCCTCTCGATATTCCGAAGCAAAACAACAACATGGTTTGAAGCAAATTCTAACTCTTATGCCGCTACAGAGCTTTTTGAGGTATGGAGTAAATTGAATGCATCTTTGTTGAGTCTAGATGGTCCAGAATGGCGAACTACCGCAAGTAGAGCAACTAATCGAAATAATAGACACGCACATATACGTAATATGTTTAACATGGATAGGAAATTGCTTTGAAATTTAACAATCATTGCAATAATTACGTAGGTTCGGAAGTCGTATTACTAGATACTTATTGTAATATCGTAAAGTAATTCGAATTAGAAATCAGTTGAAAATAGAGAAACCGTGTACGTCGTGTTTCTGTACTTCGTTTACATGCAAGAGTGCCTACGTGAATAAAGGCACCTAGTTGGTAGTTCTTACATAGGTATGAGGGAAACAATAGACAACGTTAGAAGAAGGACGGTTTCGCTACGCAAGGCGAGTCGAAAAGTGTGCGTGTTGCGAGAATCAGAGCTAATTGAGTCGTCGAAGAGTAGAGTCGTTAGAGGTATCGAGTCGTCGAAGAGCAGAGTCGTGAGAATTGATAGAGTTGTTAGAGAGAGAGAGAGTGTGTGTGTGTTAGATTCGTTGTGACGAGAGTGGTCAAATAACTGTAAAGTTATTTGATATAGATACGAGTATTGCATTTAGTTTCCGTTAAATAAATATCGTTTCCTGTCCAATTTATATTTGTATATTCAATTTAATATTAATAAATTGTAAGTAATCGGGAAAAGATTTCTATCCTTATTTTCCGATTTTACATTATTTTCACAGATTTCAATTCACTTATTCATTGATTGATATTAGGACAAATGAGGAACTTCGCATCTAGTTAGATTAACAAATAAAATGTATTGTTCCTGATAAATGGTATGCGGAATAGTATAGGAAATAAAAGACTGGTTTATATTACCGTTCAAGTGACTGATAGTAGGAAAGCAGTGATGGAACATGAGGCAACGTAATATAAAATTGAATCCCTGAGTATAGCATGCAGATAATATTTTGAGTGTTGACGGAGGACAAAATTATGCACATTCCTTTTTCGATTCCGAGGAAATACATCAGCGATGAGTCAGTTGTCAAAACACGATGGAAATTGCTCATTGTCAATTGAACAAGTTTGATATAATTACACAAGCTTAAGATTTAACTTGAAATTTTTTTGAAGAAATTTATTTTTATTATACCTGATGTCAAGCGCGGTATTAAGTATCATGCTTTTATAACTATTGTTTTAAATATTTTTGTGTTGAAATAATGTCGTTTGGGTGTCTGTTTTGTACTGGAGGAGTACCCGAAATAATTATACTCGTCGCGTACAGCTAAACAGCTACAGGCAGTTGTTTGTATTCCTGGAACGCGTTGGATTCGTGTTTGCATGGTACGTTGATTGGAATGACTTAGAGGTGGGTTACTGGGGGTGCGAGTAATTATGTTTCAGCCAGGATTGGATAGAGAACGCGTTTAATCGACGTTTAAAGATCCGCTTAAAATACACATGCTCTGGTAGTTTCTAATTGGATCGTTATATATGTCGTATACTTTCTGCTAAATCCGTTTTTGGGAGACATTAAGTTGAAAAAGGTCATATTTTTAAAGAGGGGGAGAGAGGTGGTATGCACTGGATAAAGGTAACAATTTTATATGAAGGATAATTATTGTAAACATTGAATATAATTGGGGAAAATTGAGAAACTGGTGCAAATTGTTGTATTATAAGCTGCAGGCTTGGTGCTGTGTCTATCTCTTATCACTTTAATACAATGGATGAGACATTTGTATGGCGTTTTTTGATAATGGAAAACGTGTTCGTGCTGTATGTTTTGCATTCAATAACAGGAAATGGTTCTGCAATTTCAGTGATTCAAAGTACTTGCAGTATAATGATAAGCATAATACGATATAAATTTGCATTTCATCCGGCTACGGAGTGAAATACTTGTTTGACAATGGAACAGATCATTGCTAAGAAAGGAAAAAACGAACAGATTGTGTATCTATAATCTATTCCAAATTAAGATCATCGTTTCACGTTTAATATTTTAGATCTGCCGAAGGTAATTCACATTTCATTGTGATGACCGTATACATTGAAGCTATATCTGACCTTGCTATTTTTTGTTATTTGCGAAAGTATGTAGGATGTATAATAGACAAATATAGGGAGGATACAAATAGTCTTAACTCTTCTGCAGAAGGAGAAAGAAAAATAAAGGGTGATAAGGAAATGGGCATACCATACAAATAATTTCAATATAAAGTCATTTTAAGCATGCTAATGAAAGCATGGTAAGCATGGTAGTGTTCAATTGTTAGAAATATGTAATACCCAAATATGAAATTTGTATTATTTAAGTGTTTCAAAATGTTGGGTATTCCTGGGTGGACACTTATAACTTTTGCTTTGGAAGTTGAAGAAAATTACATTTATGACGTGAATTTTGTAATAAGCCACCTGCTCTATGGGAAAGTCATATTGCGAAAGGCATCTAAACAAGTATGTATTGTTTAAATATTATTGCTTTTATTATACTCGCAAAAAAAGAAATAATGTGGTGTTAATACAATGAGTCATAAAATGTTCAAATGCGTTGCGTCAAAATATTTATGACAATTTTTATATTTATAAAAGCTTTGTCTTGTTTTAATTACATAAGTACATGATAGTTGTAACAAATTTTTGTTCCATCAGTTTTCCGGCAGGTAAAAATCAAAATATACTCATTGAAGTCAAATGTTTTTCAGATTGAAAATTGCAAATTTAATATAATTGTTTTACGGATTAAACAGTTTTCTCTTAGGTGGAATAATTACTTAAAACATATTACTTGTGCTTTTGATACGCTGAGAACCGAAGAAGATCTCGTTGATGTAAATTTAAGCTGCGAAGGAAAAAGGAATAAGAGCAGACAAACTGCTATTATCTGCATGTAGTACATATTTTAGAGATTTATTTAAGGTAAAGTGAAATTAAGAATTTAATAATTTGTTACTGTTAACATATATTTTGTAAATGATACTTATTCTATTTTACGAAAATCCATGTCAGCATCCTGTTATAATATATAATAATAATGTAAAATTCGATGATTAGGCTGCATTGGTTGATTTTATGTATCAGGGAGAAGTAAATGTAGTTCGAGAACAATTGGCTAGTTATTTAACAACCGCTGAACTGCTTGCTGTTCAGGGCCTTGCCGATGGTATAGGAAAAGATAATGATAGTTTAGTAGAGGTATGTTTTTCAAAATTGTTAAATATGATTAGATATTTTCTGCTTAAATTAAAGTAATACAATTGTATCACGTTAAACTGTGTTTCGGGATGACATTTTTATATGACGCAATTTTATTTGATACTAGTGCTTCAAAAAAATAATTAAAAGTCAACAGATCTTGTTTATATATTTGATTTGAATGTAATTTAATATATTATTTTTACAAGATTTATGTTCGATATACATATACATTTATTTAGTTACTATTCTCTGCTTATTTCATACGAATTTCATAGTCTACAGCCTACTTTATCTATTATGTGTGTAACCTAAAATCATTGGAATAATTATTCTTGCATCAACATTAATGTACGTGCCAAATAATACGTGCAGTACACCTTCATACGCTATTGATTATTTCCTGTAAATGAAGAATTTTAATATAATGTACAAAATATATAAAATTTAGCATTAAAATTGTCGCACATATATTTAAAAATTAATTGGATTAAAGAATTTTTCAAAATTTCTGAGAATGTAAGGCCAACGTAAGATTTTACACGGAACTAGTTTCCATTTTCGCGCGTAAGACTACGTCATAAAGACAGAGGAGGGGGTATAGACAGCGGACTTCAGACGCGCAGCGTAGACTTCCCTTAGTCATCTTACGACTGTGCTGTGAGGAGGGTGTTTTGCTCGGTGGTTTCAAATCCTTTGTGTGCAGTTGTGTGAATCTCTTCTGTATTGTTCTACAACAAACAGGAGCCGGATACAGGTTGGTATACTTTTTACTTACTCAATAATTAGGTGAAATAATTGAGAAAGCATGGCGAGGACAAAGAAGGGACTTTCGAAAACTAACGCCGACAAGCCAGAAACTGAACGGTTACTAACTTGGATTGACGAAGTTCGCCGCAAAAGATCAAAGTGTCGCCGAAAGCGCAGACGCGATTTACGGATTGAAGCAATGCTGACGTGCGCTCTTTCCAAAGCTAAAAATGATTTACGCATCCGGCGATTATCAGCAGCTTCAAAATGGCAGAAATTTAAAAAACAATGCTTGAAGAAGAAGGTAAATTATACAAATTATGAGCTCTACAATGGTGAGGACACGGAAAATCCGGGATCGTCTCAACAGAATCCCCGGGAGGAGCCATCGTGTCCTGAATTGGGCAGTTCAGACGATGTCGTGTCTAAGTTGGCAGAAATAAAAGTAACGTTGCAACGCTGAAGTAGCGGGAAAAATGCAAGCGATCAGGTTTGGAAGACCTAACTGTGACAAGAGGATTTCTCGCAACGTTTTATCTACCAAATGCGTAGAAATTTCAACAACTATATGGAATCTCGAGCGATTACGGAGCACCGCGTATTACGTCGGTGCTGCAAGAATAGAAATTGCATTACTATCTTGATGTATATATGGATATTTTCTGGTTGCAGTCTCACCGTTCGAGATGGCATTGGGACAAGCGGAGGGAGTTGGTGTTCGCAACGATGCTGAAGCGTACTGCACGCTCGGGGACCCCATGTTCTCCAGTCTCTGCGCCTTTCGTTGGCTTAGTTTATATATTATATTGTATGCATTGGTTTGGTAATATACGTAATAATGAGCGTTCGAAGTATGTTCGAAGAGTGTTTGATCCGATATTTTTTAATTTCAGAAATATATACTTTGCATGTCTTATATTTTAAAGAAAATTTGTATAGTACATTTTAGCTTGTAGATTTAGTAGTATCGTTTCTAATATTCGCTCCATTATTCTGTACGTCAAGATTTTGTATATTTGCTTAATGTTGATTAACAGTTTTGTAGACTTTAAGAAATGAAATGAAATTAATAAAATTTGGAAAATGTTTACAATTTTTCTGCAATCTTCTAGTTCATATTAATGGCAAAAGTGCTTTTCTGCCCCGCATACTACACATAACAAAATTCTGTCGCAGGCAAGAGACCCGTACATGTACCCAGGCTGTTGGCCGTCATCGGCAACATTATTTGGCCTGTCTGTGTATGAGATAAGGAGCGACGAGAGAGGATTGGTACGGCATAAGGAAGGGGGGAAATGTGTTTCTTTTTAGAAAATCGTGCATGAAGTTTTCTGGCTGACGAATGGGTTGCACCATGATCAAGTTGTACATAAACGTCTCATCTCTCCACACTTCCGTATCTTGAACATCCAAGCATCAACTAATTCGAAAATCGTCTGACGCGCGATACTCATAGGCGTATTGTGACGAACTACAGCTAATTGTAGCAAATCTTATTTGGTGGGCTCTAATACCTTTCGTACGTTATCTGGGCAAATGTGTTTTCTCATGTCCGGGAAAGTTTTTTCATAGCTTGTACCACCAGGTTGTATGGGAGTTGTCGAAGCACACAAGACAAGCCTCCGGTGAATATCAATAAGGAGAGACAGCGCTAGGGGTAATGGCCCCCCCTAACGCCAATTCAATAGTCAGGAAATATTAGGACTGGCTAGAACTAGAGAACGCGTGAAGGGGGTGCAACTGAAGTTAATTCATAAGAGAATCCTGGAGCACCTCTGTCATACGCGTCGGGTGGTCATCGTGGAGTTTTAGTCGGTAAGAGTCCGACACTACTCTGCTGTTACGCAATTACTGCAACAGCGGAGTGTCCATGAGGATTTCTCCACGTAAAAAAAAAAAAAAAAAAAAAAAAAAGGTTGTATGTTAGTTACTCTGGCTTATCAATATGCCCTGTTCAATGTTGGCCAAGCTGAATAATGTCACAGGCCTCTATCTTCCTTAATAAGAGCTGTAGGGGATCGAATAATGAGACTACCAATATGTGTACTCGTTAGTGTATTTAAAACAGATCTTGTCGCGAAACGATATCTATACAGACGTTTAGTCACAGTTTATACTGAATCGTTTGCGATCACGTTCGTTTAGTCATAATCGTCAGAAGAAGGTCAAAAGATACAAATTCGTCTTGTTTTACGGTTACACGTAGCGGCGCCATTGTTTTCCCCGGAGTTTATAATTCCTTACAATTCCTCTCGATATTCCGAAGCAAAACAACAACATGGTTTGAAGCAAATTCTAACTCTTATGCCGCTACAGAGCTTTTTGAGGTATGGAGTAAATTGAATGCATCTTTGTTGAGTCTAGATGGTCCAGAATGGCGAACTACCGCAAGTAGAGCAACTAATCGAAATAATAGACACGCACATATACGTAATATGTTTAACATGGATAGGAAATTGCTTTGAAATTTAACAATCATTGCAATAATTACGTAGGTTCGGAAGTCGTATTACTAGATACTTATTGTAATATCGTAAAGTAATTCGAATTAGAAATCAGTTGAAAATAGACAAACCGTGTACGTCGTGTTTCTGTACTTCGTTTACATGCAAGAGTGCCTACGTGAATAAAGGCACGTAGTTGGTAGTTCTTACATAGGTATGAGGGAAACAATAGACAACGTTAGAAGAAGGACGGTTTCGCTACGCAAGGCGAGTCGAAAAGTGTGCGTGTTGCGAGAATCAGAGCTAATTGAGTCGTCGAAGAGTAGAGTCGTTAGAGGTATCGAGTCGTCGAAGAGCAGAGTCGTGAGAATTGATAGAGTTGTTAGAGAGAGAGAGAGTGTGTGTGTGTTAGATTCGTTGTGACGAGAGTGGTCAAATAACTGTAAAGTTATTTGATATAGATACGAGTATTGCATTTAGTTTCCGTTAAATAAATATCGTTTCCTGTCCAATTTATATTTGTATATTCAATTTAATATTAATAAATTGTAAGTAATCGGGAAAAGATTTCTATCCTTATTTTCCGATTTTACATTATTTTCACAGATTTCAATTCACTTATTCATTGATTGATATTAGGACAAATGAGGAACTTCGCATCTAGTTAGATTAACAAATAAAATGTATTGTTCCTGATAAATGGTATGCGGAATAGTATAGGAAATAAAAGACTGGTTTATATTACCGTTCAAGTGACTGATAGTAGGAAAGCAGTGATGGAACATGAGGCAACGTAATATAAAATTGAATCCCTGAGTATAGCATGCAGATAATATTTTGAGTGTTGACGGAGGACAAAATTATGCACATTCCTTTTTCGATTCCGAGGAAATACATCAGCGATGAGTCAGTTGTCAAAACACGATGGAAATTGCTCATTGTCAATTGAACAAGTTTGATATAATTACACAAGCTTAAGATTTAACTTGAAATTTTTTTGAAGAAATTTATTTTTATTATACCTGATGTCAAGCGCGGTATTAAGTATCATGCTTTTATAACTATTGTTTTAAATATTTTTGTGTTGAAATAATGTCGTTTGGGTGTCTGTTTTGTACTGGAGGAGTACCCGAAATAATTATACTCGTCGCGTACAGCTAAACAGCTACAGGCAGTTGTTTGTATTCCTGGAACGCGTTGGATTCGTGTTTGCATGGTACGTTGATTGGAATGACTTAGAGGTGGGTTACTGGGGGTGCGAGTAATTATGTTTCAGCCAGGATTGGATAGAGAACGCGTTTAATCGACGTTTAAAGATCCGCTTAAAATACACATGCTCTGGTAGTTTCTAATTGGATCGTTATATATGTCGTATACTTTCTGCTAAATCCGTTTTTGGGAGACATTAAGTTGAAAAAGGTCATATTTTTAAAGAGGGGGAGAGAGGTGGTATGCACTGGATAAAGGTAACAATTTTATATGAAGGATAATTATTGTAAACATTGAATATAATTGGGGAAAATTGAGAAACTGGTGCAAATTGTTGTATTATAAGCTGCAGGCTTGGTGCTGTGTCTATCTCTTATCACTTTAATACAATGGATGAGACATTTGTATGGCGTTTTTTGATAATGGAAAACGTGTTCGTGCTGTATGTTTTGCATTCAATAACAGGAAATGGTTCTGCAATTTCAGTGATTCAAAGTACTTGCAGTATAATGATAAGCATAATACGATATAAATTTGCATTTCATCCGGCTACGGAGTGAAATACTTGTTTGACAATGGAACAGATCATTGCTAAGAAAGGAAAAAACGAACAGATTGTGTATCTATAATCTATTCCAAATTAAGATCATCGTTTCACGTTTAATATTTTAGATCTGCCGAAGGTAATTCACATTTCATTGTGATGACCGTATACATTGAAGCTATATCTGACCTTGCTATTTTTTGTTATTTGCGAAAGTATGTAGGATGTATAATAGACAAATATAGGGAGGATACAAATAGTCTTAACTCTTCTGCAGAAGGAGAAAGAAAAATAAAGGGTGATAAGGAAATGGGCATACCATACAAATAATTTCAATATAAAGTCATTTTAAGCATGCTAATGAAAGCATGGTAAGCATGGTAGTGTTCAATTGTTAGAAATATGTAATACCCAAATATGAAATTTGTATTATTTAAGTGTTTCAAAATGTTGGGTATTCCTGGGTGGACACTTATAACTTTTGCTTTGGAAGTTGAAGAAAATTACATTTATGACGTGAATTTTGTAATAAGCCACCTGCTCTATGGGAAAGTCATATTGCGAAAGGCATCTAAACAAGTATGTATTGTTTAAATATTATTGCTTTTATTATACTCGCAAAAAAAGAAATAATGTGGTGTTAATACAATGAGTCATAAAATGTTCAAATGCGTTGCGTCAAAATATTTATGACAATTTTTATATTTATAAAAGCTTTGTCTTGTTTTAATTACATAAGTACATGATAGTTGTAACAAATTTTTGTTCCATCAGTTTTCCGGCAGGTAAAAATCAAAATATACTCATTGAAGTCAAATGTTTTTCAGATTGAAAATTGCAAATTTAATATAATTGTTTTACGGATTAAACAGTTTTCTCTTAGGTGGAATAATTACTTAAAACATATTACTTGTGCTTTTGATACGCTGAGAACCGAAGAAGATCTCGTTGATGTAAATTTAAGCTGCGAAGGAAAAAGGAATAAGAGCAGACAAACTGCTATTATCTGCATGTAGTACATATTTTAGAGATTTATTTAAGGTAAAGTGAAATTAAGAATTTAATAATTTGTTACTGTTAACATATATTTTGTAAATGATACTTATTCTATTTTACGAAAATCCATGTCAGCATCCTGTTATAATATATAATAATAATGTAAAATTCGATGATTAGGCTGCATTGGTTGATTTTATGTATCAGGGAGAAGTAAATGTAGTTCGAGAACAATTGGCTAGTTATTTAACAACCGCTGAACTGCTTGCTGTTCAGGGCCTTGCCGATGGTATAGGAAAAGATAATGATAGTTTAGTAGAGGTATGTTTTTCAAAATTGTTAAATATGATTAGATATTTTCTGCTTAAATTAAAGTAATACAATTGTATCACGTTAAACTGTGTTTCGGGATGACATTTTTATATGACGCAATTTTATTTGATACTAGTGCTTCAAAAAAATAATTAAAAGTCAACAGATCTTGTTTATATATTTGATTTGAATGTAATTTAATATATTATTTTTACAAGATTTATGTTCGATATACATATACATTTATTTAGTTACTATTCTCTGCTTATTTCATACGAATTTCATAGTCTACAGCCTACTTTATCTATTATGTGTGTAACCTAAAATCATTGGAATAATTATTCTTGCATCAACATTAATGTACGTGCCAAATAATACGTGCAGTACACCTTCATACGCTATTGATTATTTCCTGTAAATGAAGAATTTTAATATAATGTACAAAATATATAAAATTTAGCATTAAAATTGTCGCACATATATTTAAAAATTAATTGGATTAAAGAATTTTTCAAAATTTCTGAGAATGTAAGGCCAACGTAAGATTTTACACGGAACTAGTTTCCATTTTCGCGCGTAAGACTACGTCATAAAGACAGAGGAGGGGGTATAGACAGCGGACTTCAGACGCGCAGCGTAGACTTCCCTTAGTCATCTTACGACTGTGCTGTGAGGAGGGTGTTTTGCTCGGTGGTTTCAAATCCTTTGTGTGCAGTTGTGTGAATCTCTTCTGTATTGTTCTACAACAAACAGGAGCCGGATACAGGTTGGTATACTTTTTACTTACTCAATAATTAGGTGAAATAATTGAGAAAGCATGGCGAGGACAAAGAAGGGACTTTCGAAAACTAACGCCGACAAGCCAGAAACTGAACGGTTACTAACTTGGATTGACGAAGTTCGCCGCAAAAGATCAAAGTGTCGCCGAAAGCGCAGACGCGATTTACGGATTGAAGCAATGCTGACGTGCGCTCTTTCCAAAGCTAAAAATGATTTACGCATCCGGCGATTATCAGCAGCTTCAAAATGGCAGAAATTTAAAAAACAATGCTTGAAGAAGAAGGTAAATTATACAAATTATGAGCTCTACAATGGTGAGGACACGGAAAATCCGGGATCGTCTCAACAGAATCCCCGGGAGGAGCCATCGTGTCCTGAATTGGGCAGTTCAGACGATGTCGTGTCTAAGTTGGCAGAAATAAAAGTAACGTTGCAACGCTGAAGTAGCGGGAAAAATGCAAGCGATCAGGTTTGGAAGACCTAACTGTGACAAGAGGATTTCTCGCAACGTTTTATCTACCAAATGCGTAGAAATTTCAACAACTATATGGAATCTCGAGCGATTACGGAGCACCGCGTATTACGTCGGTGCTGCAAGAATAGAAATTGCATTACTATCTTGATGTATATATGGATATTTTCTGGTTGCAGTCTCACCGTTCGAGATGGCATTGGGACAAGCGGAGGGAGTTGGTGTTCGCAACGATGCTGAAGCGTACTGCACGCTCGGGGACCCCATGTTCTCCAGTCTCTGCGCCTTTCGTTGGCTTAGTTTATATATTATATTGTATGCATTGGTTTGGTAATATACGTAATAATGAGCGTTCGAAGTATGTTCGAAGAGTGTTTGATCCGATATTTTTTAATTTCAGAAATATATACTTTGCATGTCTTATATTTTAAAGAAAATTTGTATAGTACATTTTAGCTTGTAGATTTAGTAGTATCGTTTCTAATATTCGCTCCATTATTCTGTACGTCAAGATTTTGTATATTTGCTTAATGTTGATTAACAGTTTTGTAGACTTTAAGAAATGAAATGAAATTAATAAAATTTGGAAAATGTTTACAATTTTTCTGCAATCTTCTAGTTCATATTAATGGCAAAAGTGCTTTTCTGCCCCGCATACTACACATAACAAAATTCTGTCGCAGGCAAGAGACCCGTACATGTACCCAGGCTGTTGGCCGTCATCGGCAACATTATTTGGCCTGTCTGTGTATGAGATAAGGAGCGACGAGAGAGGATTGGTACGGCATAAGGAAGGGGGGAAATGTGTTTCTTTTTAGAAAATCGTGCATGAAGTTTTCTGGCTGACGAATGGGTTGCACCATGATCAAGTTGTACATAAACGTCTCATCTCTCCACACTTCCGTATCTTGAACATCCAAGCATCAACTAATTCGAAAATCGTCTGACGCGCGATACTCATAGGCTTATTGTGACGAACTACAGCTAATTGTAGCAAATCTTATTTGGTGGGCTCTAATACCTTTCGTACGTTATCTGGGCAAATGTGTTTTCTTATGTCCGGGAAAGTTTTTTCATAGCTTGTACCACCAGGTTGTATGGGAGTTGTCGAAGCACACAAGACAACTCCCATGAATATGAACCCATGAACCCGGTGAATATCAATAAGGAGAGACAGCGCTAGGGGTAATGGCCCCCCCCTAACGCCAATTCAATAGTCAGGAAATATTAGGACTGGCTAGAACTAGAGAACGCGTGAAGGGGGTGCAACTGAAGTTAATTCATAAGAGAATCCTGGAGCACCTCTGTCATACGCGTCGGGTGGTCATCGTGGAGTTTTAGTCGGTAAGAGTCCGACACTACTCTGCTGTTACGCAATTACTGCAACAGCGGAGTGTCCATGAGGATTTCTCCACGTAAAAAAAAAAAAAAAAAAAAAAAGGTTGTATGTTAGTTACTCTGGCTTATCAATATGCCCTGTTCAATGTTGGCCAAGCTGAATAATGTCACAGGCCTCTATCTTCCTTAATAAGAGCTGTAGGGGATCGAATAATGAGACTACCAATATGTGTACTCGTTAGTGTATTTAAAACAGATCTTGTCGCGAAACGATATCTATACAGACGTTTAGTCACAGTTTATACTGAATCGTTTGCGATCACGTTCGTTTAGTCATAATCGTCAGAAGAAGGTCAAAAGATACAAATTCGTCTTGTTTTACGGTTACACGTAGCGGCACCATTGTTTTCCCCGGAGTTTATAATTCCTTACAATTCCTCTCGATATTCCGAAGCAAAACAACAACATGGTTTGAAGCAAATTCTAACTCTTATGCCGCTACAGAGCTTTTTGAGGTATGGAGTAAATTGAATGCATCTTTGTTGAGTCTAGATGGTCCAGAATGGCGAACTACCGCAAGTAGAGCAACTAATCGAAATAATAGACACGCACATATACGTAATATGTTTAACATGGATAGGAAATGTCTTTGAAATTTAACAATCATTGCAATAATTACGTAGGTTCGGAAGTCGTATTACTAGATACTTATTGTAATATCGTAAAGTAATTCGAATTAGAAATCAGTTGAAAATAGAGAAACCGTGTACGTCGTGTTTCTGTACTTCGTTTACATGCAAGAGTGCCTACGTGAATAAAGGCACGTAGTTGGTAGTTCTTACATAGGTATGAGGGAAACAATAGACAACGTTAGAAGAAGGACGGTTTCGCTACGCAAGGCGAGTCGAAAAGTGTGCGTGTTGCGAGAATCAGAGCTAATTGAGTCGTCGAAGAGTAGAGTCGTTAGAGGTATCGAGTCGTCGAAGAGTAGAGTCGTGAGAATTGATAGAGTTGTTAGAGAGAGAGAGAGTGTGTGTGTGTTAGATTCGTTGTGACGAGAGTGGTCAAATAACTGTAAAGTTGTTTGATATAGATACGAGTATTGCATTTAGTTTCCGTTAAATAAATATCGTTTCCTGTCCAATTTATATTTGTATATTCAATTTAATATTAATAAATTGTAAGTAATCGGGAAAAGATTTCTATCCTTATTTTCCGATTTTACATTATTTTCACAGATTTCAATTCACTTATTCATTGATTGATATTAGGACAAATGAGGAACTTCGCATCTAGTTAGATTAACAAATAAAATGTATTGTTCCTGATAAATGTTATGCGGAATAGTATAGGAAATAAAAGACTGGTTTATATTACCGTTCAAGTGACTGATAGTAGGAAAGCAGTGATGGAACATGAGGCAACGTAATATAAAATTGAATCCCTGAGTATAACATGCAGATAATATTTTGAGTGTTGACGGAGGACAAAATTATGCACATTCCTTTTTCGATTCCGAGGAAATACATCAGCGATGAGTCAGTTGTCAAAACACGATGGAAATTGCTCATTGTCAATTGAACAAGTTTGATATAATTACACAAGCTTAAGATTTAACTTGAAATTTTTTTGAAGAAATTTATTTTTATTATACCTGATGTCAAGCGCGGTATTAAGTATCATGCTTTTATAACTATTGTTTTAAATATTTTTGTGTTGAAATAATGTCGTTTGGGTGTCTGTTTTGTACTGGAGGAGTACCCGAAATAATTATACTCGTCGCGTACAGCTAAACAGCTACAGGCAGTTGTTTGTATTCCTGGAACGCGTTGGATTCGTGTTTGCATGGTACGTTGATTGGAATGACTTAGAGGTGGGTTACTGGGGGTGCGAGTAATTATGTTTCAGCCAGGATTGGATAGAGAACGCGTTTAATCGACGTTTAAAGATCCGCTTAAAATACACATGCTCTGGTAGTTTCTAATTGGATCGTTATATATGTCGTATACTTTCTGCTAAATCCGTTTTTGGGAGACATTAAGTTGAAAAAGGTCATATTTTTAAAGAGGGGGAGAGAGGTGGTATGCACTGGATAAAGGTAACAATTTTATATGAAGGATAATTATTGTAAACATTGAATATAATTGGGGAAAATTGAGAAACTGGTGCAAATTGTTGTATTATAAGCTGCAGGCTTGGTGCTGTGTCTATCTCTTATCACTTTAATACAATGGATGAGACATTTGTATGGCGTTTTTTGATAATGGAAAACGTGTTCGTGCTGTATGTTTTGCATTCAATAACAGGAAATGGTTCTGCAATTTCAGTGATTCAAAGTACTTGCAGTATAATGATAAGCATAATACGATATAAATTTGCATTTCATCCGGCTACGGAGTGAAATACTTGTTTGACAATGGAACAGATCATTGCTAAGAAAGGAAAAAACGAACAGATTGTGTATCTATAATCTATTCCAAATTAAGATCATCGTTTCACGTTTAATATTTTAGATCTGCCGAAGGTAATTCACATTTCATTGTGATGACCGTATACATTGAAGCTATATCTGACCTTGCTATTTTTTGTTATTTGCGAAAGTATGTAGGATGTATAATAGACAAATATAGGGAGGATACAAATAGTCTTAACTCTTCTGCAGAAGGAGAAAGAAAAATAAAGGGTGATAAGGAAATGGGCATACCATACAAATAATTTCAATATAAAGTCATTTTAAGCATGCTAATGAAAGCATGGTAAGCATGGTAGTGTTCAATTGTTAGAAATATGTAATACCCAAATATGAAATTTGTATTATTTAAGTGTTTCAAAATGTTGGGTATTCCTGGGTGGACACTTATAACTTTTGCTTTGGAAGTTGAAGAAAATTACATTTATGACGTGAATTTTGTAATAAGCCACCTGCTCTATGGGAAAGTCATATTGCGAAAGGCATCTAAACAAGTATGTATTGTTTAAATATTATTGCTTTTATTATACTCGCAAAAAAAGAAATAATGTGGTGTTAATACAATGAGTCATAAAATGTTCAAATGCGTTGCGTCAAAATATTTATGACAATTTTTATATTTATAAAAGCTTTGTCTTGTTTTAATTACATAAGTACATGATAGTTGTAACAAATTTTTGTTCCATCAGTTTTCCGGCAGGTAAAAATCAAAATATACTCATTGAAGTCAAATGTTTTTCAGATTGAAAATTGCAAATTTAATATAATTGTTTTACGGATTAAACAGTTTTCTCTTAGGTGGAATAATTACTTAAAACATATTACTTGTGCTTTTGATACGCTGAGAACCGAAGAAGATCTCGTTGATGTAAATTTAAGCTGCGAAGGAAAAAGGAATAAGAGCAGACAAACTGCTATTATCTGCATGTAGTACATATTTTAGAGATTTATTTAAGGTAAAGTGAAATTAAGAATTTAATAATTTGTTACTGTTAACATATATTTTGTAAATGATACTTATTCTATTTTACGAAAATCCATGTCAGCATCCTGTTATAATATATAATAATAATGTAAAATTCGATGATTAGGCTGCATTGGTTGATTTTATGTATCAGGGAGAAGTAAATGTAGTTCGAGAACAATTGGCTAGTTATTTAACAACCGCTGAACTGCTTGCTGTTCAGGGCCTTGCCGATGGTATAGGAAAAGATAATGATAGTTTAGTAGAGGTATGTTTTTCAAAATTGTTAAATATGATTAGATATTTTCTGCTTAAATTAAAGTAATACAATTGTATCACGTTAAACTGTGTTTCGGGATGACATTTTTATATGACGCAATTTTATTTGATACTAGTGCTTCAAAAAAATAATTAAAAGTCAACAGATCTTGTTTATATATTTGATTTGAATGTAATTTAATATATTATTTTTACAAGATTTATGTTCGATATACATATACATTTATTTAGTTACTATTCTCTGCTTATTTCATACGAATTTCATAGTCTACAGCCTACTTTATCTATTATGTGTGTAACCTAAAATCATTGGAATAATTATTCTTGCATCAACATTAATGTACGTGCCAAATAATACGTGCAGTACACCTTCATACGCTATTGATTATTTCCTGTAAATGAAGAATTTTAATATAATGTACAAAATATATAAAATTTAGCATTAAAATTGTCGCACATATATTTAAAAATTAATTGGATTAAAGAATTTTTCAAAATTTCTGAGAATGTAAGGCCAACGTAAGATTTTACACGGAACTAGTTTCCATTTTCGCGCGTAAGACTACGTCATAAAGACAGAGGAGGGGGTATAGACAGCGGACTTCAGACGCGCAGCGTAGACTTCCCTTAGTCATCTTACGACTGTGCTGTGAGGAGGGTGTTTTGCTCGGTGGTTTCAAATCCTTTGTGTGCAGTTGTGTGAATCTCTTCTGTATTGTTCTACAACAAACAGGAGCCGGATACAGGTTGGTATACTTTTTACTTACTCAATAATTAGGTGAAATAATTGAGAAAGCATGGCGAGGACAAAGAAGGGACTTTCGAAAACTAACGCCGACAAGCCAGAAACTGAACGGTTACTAACTTGGATTGACGAAGTTCGCCGCAAAAGATCAAAGTGTCGCCGAAAGCGCAGACGCGATTTACGGATTGAAGCAATGCTGACGTGCGCTCTTTCCAAAGCTAAAAATGATTTACGCATCCGGCGATTATCAGCAGCTTCAAAATGGCAGAAATTTAAAAAACAATGCTTGAAGAAGAAGGTAAATTATACAAATTATGAGCTCTACAATGGTGAGGACACGGAAAATCCGGGATCGTCTCAACAGAATCCCCGGGAGGAGCCATCGTGTCCTGAATTGGGCAGTTCAGACGATGTCGTGTCTAAGTTGGCAGAAATAAAAATAACGTTGCAACGCTGAAGTAGCGGGAAAAATGCAAGCGATCAGGTTTGGAAGACCTAACTGTGACAAGAGGATTTCTCGCAAC